>NW_006399953.1:5769480-5770315 GCF_000299155.1 Elephantulus edwardii
ACCTCACCCCACCCAAGTCCACTCTACTATGCAGCTTTCATTCTGGACTTTTGTCATGACGATAATTCCTGATCATATATTCCTCCCAAACAGTTCTCACCCTATTCTGTTTCAATGCAGTACACATTATTTAGCCCCTTAATTGCCCCCCAACTCTGATGTCAGACCTGCTTTATAACAGTGTCACTAGGAGTATTTTTCCTTTTGTGACTGAAATATTTTACTCAACATAATGTCCTCCAGAGTCATCCATTTTGAATAATATTTAATGAGTTCCTTGTTTTTCAATGCAGCATGTTATTCCATTGCGTGAATATAGCAAACTAATCTAGCCATTCATTTGTTGATGGGCACTTGGGTTGTTTCCAGCTCTTTGCTATTATGAACAAAGCTGCAAGAAACCTGGTTGTGCATATATATGTTTGGGTGGCAGTTCTGCTTTCTTTAGGGTATATTCCCAGCAGAGGAATTGCTTTGTCAAATGGTATTTCTGTTTCCAATTTTTGAGAAAGTGCAATATTGCCTTCCATAGTGTTCACCATTTTACACTGCCAGCAACAGTCAATAAAAATCCCACTTTCTCTGCAACCTGGCCAACATTTGATGTTTGCTACTCTGTTAAATTTTGCAATTCTTACTGGGGTGAGATGATATCTGATAGTTGTTTTGATTTGAGTATCTCTTAGAGGTGGGGATTTTGAACATTTCTTTATGTGTTCATTCACCATCTGAATGTCTTCTTTGGTGAAGTTTCTGTTCATATCCCGTGCCCATTTTGCAATTGGATACCTACCTTTATTTTCTATTGTTCTCTAGTATTCTATAAATTCTAGAT
>NW_006399953.1:5771946-5775665 GCF_000299155.1 Elephantulus edwardii
GTGCGGGGAGAAGGGTGCAACAAAGAATGAATGGAATCCCAAAATCTCTGTAGATGTTCATTGAAATGAAAAATAAACAACCTAAATTTAAAAAAAAGACGTATTGTGATGGGAAAGTCTGCTGTTAGGGACCTCTCTAGGGTACTGAAGAGCAATAATGTCACTTTGGAGAGCAAGGTGTGCCTAATACAGGCCATGGTCTTTGAAATCACTTGTTATGCATCAGAGAGTTGGACAATGACTAGGGATGATAGAAAAAGAACTGATGCCTTTGAGCCGTGGTGCTGGAGAAAAGTGTTTAGTATACCATTGACTGCTAGGACAACAAATAAGTTTGTCCTGGAGAAGGTGAAATCAGGCTGCTCCTTGAAGGCAAGGATTCTGAGGCTTTGTCTAACATACTTTGGACATGTTGCTAGGAGGGACTGGTCCTTGGAGGGGGGTGTCATGTTTGGGACGGTGGAGAGACAGCGTAGGAGGGAAGATCCTCTATGAGGTGGATTGATTAGTGACTGGGGTAATCAGAGTGGGTGTGTCGGTGAAAGCGAGATTGGCACAGGTGAGAGCAGGATTTAGGGCTGTTGTACATAGGGTTTCTATGAGTTGCAAGTGACTTGCCAGCAAATGACAACAACAACAACAATCCCATTTTATTGATTGTTTTAATCAGCAAAGTGTGTTGGATATTGCCAAAGGCTTTTCTGCATCAATTGATAGGATCATATGGTTCTTGTTCTTTGCTTTGTTTATGTGATGAATGGCATTAATTGTTTTTCTTATATTGAACTATCCTTGCATACCTATTGTGAATCCCACTTAGTCATGGTGAATTTTTCTTTTTCTTTTTTTTTTTTTTTAATGTGTCATTGGCTTCTATTGGCCAGGATTTTATTCAGGATTTTTGCATCCATGTTCATGAGAGATTTTGGCCTATAGTTTCCTATTTTGGTGGTGTCTTTACATGGCTTTAGTATCAAGGACATATTTGCTTCATAGATGGAGTCTGGGAGAATTCCATCTTTTTCTATTTTCTGAAATAGTTTATGTAAAATTGGTGACAGTTCTTCTCTGAATGCTTGATAAAATTCACTTGTAAAGCCATCTGGTCCAGGACTTTTTTTGGCTGGAAGTTGTTTTATTACCTTTTCAATTTCTTCTTTTGTAATAGGTCTATTTGGGTGTTCAGTTTCAGATTGTGTCACTTTAGGTAGATTATTAATTTTTAGGTATTTGTCCATTTCTTCTAGATTTTCATATTTGTTTGATTATACTTTTTCATAATTTCCCATTGTTAGCCTTTTTACTTTAGTTGGTTCTGTTATGATGTTGCTGACTTCATCTCTTATTCAGAACATTTATGTCTTTTCCTTTGTTAGTTTTGCTAGTGGTTTGTTGACTTTATTGAACTTTTTGAAGAACGGACTCCTAGTTTTGTTGGTTTCAATTGTTTTTCTGTTTTATATTTCATTTATTTCTGCTCTAATTTTTGTAATTTCAGTTTTTTTGGAGGTTGTTGGGTTTTCTTGCTGTTCTTTTGCAATTTGCTGGAGATGTTGGGTTAGAGAGTCAATGGTCCTTTTTCTCTGTCTTTTACTGTATTTGCTTAATGCTATAAATTGACCTCTGACTACTGCTTTGGCTTTTTCCCAGGGGTTTTGACAAGCATCAGTAAATTAAAAAACATAGAAATAATACAAAGTATTGTGTCAGACTACTACCTACAAAATTAGAAATTCATAACAAAAGGATAAATGAGAAAGAAATGTATTTTTGGAAGCTATAGAACACCTTGGTTGAGCATGAGTAGATAGTAAAATAAATAAAAAATAAAATTAAAAAATGTCTTGAAACAAATAACAATGAAAACACCATTTACCTAGAAAACCCTAAAGATTCAGCAATAAAACTACTGTACATAGTTGATCAATTCAGCAAAATGGCAGAATACAAGGTAAACATACAAAAACCAATTGGATTTCTCCATAGTGACAAAGAATATAATACTGGAGCTAAGAAAATCAATACCCATCAAAATCACTAATCACAAGGTTAAATACTTGGGATTAAACCTAACTATAAACAAAAAAAGGCTCATTCAAAGAAAGTTACAAAACATTTCTACAAAGAACAAAATGAGACCTGGAGTAATGGAAGAATATACCTTGCTCATGGATAGGAAGACTCAATAATTTGAAAATGACAATACTACCAAAGGTAATCTACACATTCAATGCAAGTCAATACAAATACCAATTCCATTCTTCAAGGAGATGGAAAAGGCAATCTCTAATTTCATTTAAAATGGAAAGAGGACCCAAATAAGAAAAGCACTCCCTAAAGAGAGAAACAAGGTAGGAGGCATCTCATACCTGCTTTCAAATCCTACTACATTGCAGTGGTGGTCAAGACAGCATGGTACTGGTACAATGACAAATTGAGAATCCAGAAATCAGCCCATCTACCTACGGTCAACTGATTTTTTTACAAGATGCAATTTGCTAAGTGGGGAAATAGCAGCCTTTTTAACAATTGGTTTTGGCAAAATTGGGAAACGATCTGCAGAAAATTCGAACAATACCCACGCCTCACCCATACACAGAAACCAACTTAAAATGGAGTAAGGACCAAGGACTAAAACCAAGGACTATAAACTTCATTAGAGAAAAACTTGGAAGGACTGACCCACAACATGAACAGTCTTCTAAGCATCCTGAAAAACCTACAACCAGGAAAGGATAAAATAGATAAATGAGGCCTTCTAAATATCAAATCCCTGTGCACATCCAAAAACTTCTCCAACAAGGTGAAAAGGAAAGCCACAGACTGGGAAAAAATATTTAGTAATGACATGTCTGATAAGGGACTTATATCTAGAATTTATAGAATATTCTAACAGCACAACAAGATAAATGCTTATAACAAAATTGCAGTGTGGGCACAGAATATGAACAGACATTTCACCAAAGAAGAAATTCAGATGGCCAACGAACAAATGAAGAAATATGAAAAATATCCCTAACTCTTAGGGAGATGCAAATCAAAATATAATCAAATACAATATATATCAAGTTATAATCTCATTTTGGCAACAATAGCAAAGTTTAACAGGACAGCAAACAGCATATTCTGGTGAACATGTGAAGAGATTGGAAGTCATTCATTGCTGTTGGGAATATAAAATGATACATCAGTATAGTATAAGAATCCCTAGTACCACGACCCCTTCTAAATCCAGCCTGGACTTCTGGCAGTTCTCTGCT
This sequence comes from Elephantulus edwardii, assembly GCF_000299155.1. Lineage (NCBI taxonomy): Eukaryota > Metazoa > Chordata > Mammalia > Macroscelidea > Macroscelididae > Elephantulus > Elephantulus edwardii. Next base: position 5,775,207 of record NW_006399953.1, read on the forward strand.
GATGTGCTGTTTTGGTCATTTTTGGATAATCTTCAATAGAATATTGCTTGCATTTGAAATCAATGATATTGTTCTGTAGTTTCTTCACTCAGTTGGGTCACCCTTCTTTAGAATGGGAACAAATATAGATCTCTTCCAGTCAGTTGGCCGAGTGGTTGTTCTCCAGATTTCTTGGCACAACTTGTTGAGCACATCCAGGGCAGCAACTGTTAGCTGAAATATGTCAATTGGTATACCATCTATTCCTGGGGCCTTATTTTTTGTTATTTCCTTCAAAGCAGCTTGAACATCTTCCTTCATCACCATAGGCTCTTGCTCAAATGTTATTTCATTAAATTCTTCTGTATCTGTCAATTCCTTTTAATACAACGACTCAGTATATTCCTTCCATCTTCTTTTAATAAGTCCAGGCTGGGTTTAGAAGGGGTCGTGGTACTAGGGATATTGTAGCTGATGTTA
>NW_006399953.1:5776655-5777497 GCF_000299155.1 Elephantulus edwardii
AGGATTCTGGGGCTTCGTCTGACATACTTTGGACATGTTGTAAGGAGAGACAATTCCTTGGAGAGGGACATCATGCTTGGTAGGTTGGAGGGACATCGCAGGAGGGAATACCCTCTATGAGGTGGATTGATTCAGTGACTGGGGTAATTGGGATGGGTGTGTCAGAGGCAATGTGATTGACACAGGACAGACCAGGGTTTAGGGCTGTTATACAATGGGTGGCTATGAGTCGCAAATGACTCAATGACTCAACGGCACATAACAAAAACAATAACAGTATAAGTATACAGAAAACTAGAATGTGTTTCTTTTAAAGTTAAAATTACACTTTGAAGTCACCAAAATAATGTCTTATTTTGTTCTATAATAGCTAACCGCATCTCGTGTCTTAGGGATTTGTATCATGCATGAATATGTAGTATTGTAAAACAAAGAACTCATGAAATATTATACAAAGTGGGTGACCCTGGAGGACATTATGCTGACTGAAATATCTCAGTCACAAAAGGACAAAAACTGCGTAGTGCCACTGTTGTAGAACTGGACTGACATAGGGGTTGGCGGGCATCTAGAAAAGAGGGGATAAATAATGTATATTGCATTGAAACAGATAAGAGAGATAGCTGTTCTGAAAGGTATATAAATAAGGTGATTTTTTTCATGAAAAAATTACAGAAAAAGAAATGCATAGTAAAGTGGACTGTTGACTTGGGGGGGATTGTATAACATAAAAGGATTTTTTTTTCTTTTCAAAGAGAAAAACAAACTTAAGGGTGGGGTGGGAAGGGAGGAAAATGTGCAACAATTAATGAATGGGAAAATTACATGGAAAGACTATGCTG
>NW_006399953.1:5777759-5778468 GCF_000299155.1 Elephantulus edwardii
CTAAAGGCTTATAAGGACAAATATTGTACAACATCATTATTATAGATTGAGTACAAGGATCTAAGATAGGGGAGTGGAGAGTTTAATTATAGGTTTACACAATTTGATGGATGGTGGAATGTATAGGCAAATGAAAGGGGAAAGATCCAGTGTGAAAAACAATTTTTTTTAAAAAGAGGGGGAGGGGAAGTGAAAGAATATAGCTGGCTACATTACAGGACACTATTATCCAGTTTCTCATTGTCATTGAGCTCTAATTTTCTCAAATGTAGAACGAAAATAAAAATAGCTTAACGTCTTATTAAAATGTTGAAATGAGATCATATCATAAGCACTTAATAAACAGTTGTTATTACCATGGTTATTATTCCACCAGTCACTAACTAACATTATTATCACTTTTCAATTTTTTGCCATAAAATATTACCAATAAAAAAATAACAGTCTGAATTTATGAGTGAGCTAGCCTCAGAATATTTGTGGTTGAAATTCCATACAGATAATGAAGCATTTCCATAAATTTATATTTTTATAAGCTGCAATAAAAAAGAAAAATGCAATTAGTTTTATATATGTAATACAACTGAGTTACTTATATTTCAGTTTCTTACAAAATTAATTAGCATTCAAGATAAAAAAATAAGTTATGCTTTATACCAGATATTTCTGGATTTTCAAAATATCGAAACTTATCTATATCTAGAATAGA
>NW_006399953.1:5779258-5787612 GCF_000299155.1 Elephantulus edwardii
GTTACTGCTCTTGTGTGCTGCATAGTATTCCCTTTTGTGAATGTCCCATAATTTCCAACTACAAATGGATGGATTGAGAAATTATGGTACATTCACTCAATATGTCTTTTAATTTTCTGGCTGCTAGAGCCAAGAGTGTTGATTCTTGAGCCAAGTGAATTGAAGCTGTTAAAAATCTCAATCTCTTCACGATCCTTTATGATGCTGCCAATCAGCCTAGTGGTAAGAATCTTTGTTTTCTTGATATTGCCCTTCAATCCATAAAATGCTAATTATATGATTAAATATTAATTTTGATAGAACTCTTTAGAAAACAAAACTGAAAGGGTTACACAAAATCAAATTTGTTATTTTGTGTCATTGATTATGAACAAACCCTTCAGCATGTTTTCTTATGGGAGGAGATTCCTCATCATTTTTCTCCTAACTTCTTGTTGATGGGTTCCATCAAGTGAAGTACAACTCACAGTGACTCTATAAACAAACAACAGATCAGAACCCTGTCCTCTCCTGTGCCATCCTTACAATCTGATACTTCAATCCATAGCTGCAATCACTGTGCCAGTCCGCCAGTTTGAGGATCTTTTTCTCTTTCACCATCCCTCCATATTCCCAAGCATGATGTGCCTCGCCAAAGAAATAGCCTTGACACTATGGCACTTAACAAAAACAACAGCAACATGCCCACAGTACATGAGATGATGTTTATCATCTTTGTCTCCAAGTATCATTCTGACTGGACCTTCTTCAAGTTATATGTATTAGTTCTTTAGGTAGTCCATGGAATATTCAGCACTCTTCTCCAATATCACAACTCAAAGACATCAGTTCTTCTTTTGTTACTCTTATTCATTCTGTCCAGCTCTCAGTAGCACAGCAAGTGATTGAAAAGTGATGGTCTAAATAAAGTGCAGCTTAGTGCTCAAATTAACATCATTGCTTCTCAGTAATTTAGGGGGTTTCCTGACTTCAGACTTTCTCAGTAAAACGTGTCTCCTGATTTCCTGATTGTTGGTACCCAAGTAAGCAGAAATCACTGATCATTTCAAACTCTTCTCCATCTATTATGATGTTGCCTATATTTCAGTGTTGGAAATTTTTGCATTCTTGACATTGAGATGCAATTCATATTGAAGGCAGTAGTCTTTGATCTTCTGTAGCAAATGTTTCAAGTCCTCTTAACTTTCAGTAAGCAAGATTGTGTCTTCTGCATAACAAAGATTATTGATGAGTCTCCCTCCAATCCTGGTGCCATATTTCTTCACAGACTCCAGTGTTTTTAATAATTTGCTCAATATACAGATCGAATAAGTATAGAAAGAGGATACAATGCTAACATATGCTTTTCTTATTTTTTCCTTTTCTTAATTGTAAACCATGTAGTAGTATTTCTTTGTTCCATTCATGTAACAGTCTCTTCGTCAAGATATAAGTTTTGCATGAATGTGGTCTAAAAAATGGATTCAAACTCTAAAACCTCTATAAAAGTTTGTTTTAAAAATCATGATTCTGAAAACAATGAGTTTATTTTGTAAGTACCATAGCTGATATTTATGTTTAATGACTTTCTTGCTACCATCTGAACTGTATGATGACAGTTATACGTCAGTAGCCCTGATCTTGGGTTAAAGAGTCTTGGGTGACATAGTATATTAACTATTGAGCTACTAACTGAAAGATGAGGCCATTTATTCTGATTAAGAATTATAGCTTCTGAAAGAGGTAGAGGGTGGGACTTAACAATAGAGGGTTTTCATGAATTTTTTTTTTTAGTTTTATTTTTATTTCAATCTTGGTTTAGGAGACTGAGTGGTGTAAGCAGTTTGTGATAGAAGGCACAAACAAAGATTAAAGATTGATACTCACCCAGCAGTTCCATAGATGAAAAACTTGGTTCCATCATGATTACAGTCAAGAAAATTGGCGAAGTAGTTCTACTCTGATATCTGAAATGTCAACACTGAATAAGGAAGACCAAGAAAACTTGGTGCCTTTAAACATTGATTTTGAGGAAAAGCCCTGAATATGCCATGGAATACTGAAAGGACAAACACGTTTGTGTTTGGTGAAGTGCAGCCAGGGTGCTCCTTGGAGACAAACTTGGTGAAACTTCCTCTCACATCCTTTAAGCATGTTGTCATTCAGGATCAATCTTAGAAAAAGGGACTTTCCTAGGAAAGATAGAAGGACAGTGACAAAGAGGAAAACTTAAAAAAAGATGAATGAACCTGGTGACTACTACAAAGAGCTTGAGCATGACAGAGATATTGACATTGATCCAAGACCAAATACGCTTTCCCTGTTGGATAAAATTGCACAGGACCCTCTTTTCCCAGACCAGGAAACTTCGTATCTAAAGACTCAAATGTTACAAAAAGATGTATGAAATAGACCAAAAATGCTATCAGCAAATATTATTGTTCTTGATTGCCATTGAGTCAAGCACAATTCATAGTGACCCTATGAACAAAAGGCCAGAAGCCTTTCTATAACTATCATCATTTATCAAAGGCCATAGTTTCCGGAGGCATGTTGATTATGAAGTGGATGCCACTCTTGCTTCAATATTAAAAGTCAAAAAGGAGGAAAAAGAAGAATGAACAAATTTTTACTTCCTAAATAAATATCATAAGAGCAAAGGGATAAGGATAAGGAGTGAATAGCGAAGTACATTGATTAATCAACTCAATTATGGCAGAAGTATCTTTGTTATTTTTTAAATGGGCTCAATATCTTCTAAATCTATGAAAGGGGAAAAGATTTCATGTGAAAAACATGTTATATTTATTATGTTATGTGTTATGTTATGTTATGTTATGTTATGTTATGCTATGTTATAATGTGTTGTGTTGTGTTGTGATGTTAATGTCCATGAGCAGAAACCTATGCACAACTGATCATCCAGTAGGTTTCAGAGGTATTAATATCCTACAAGAAATTGCCTTTTTCTCCATTGGAAAAGCTAATGGATTCAAATCTCAGTTCTTTGGGGTTACAGCACAACTCCTTAAAACAGAACCACCATAGCTCCTTCCAGGTGAAAAATGGACAAGCTTCTCCCATGTGATTTACTATCTCTGAAAATCCTCTCTGGAGGGTCAGCAATAGGATGGGTCTGACTCAATAGCAGACAACAACAACAACTAAAGTCTTTAAATTCTAAATTATATTTCTTCATATTTGGTGTTGAACTTTAATTTGAGCTAAAATGATTGAAAAGTGTTCTATATGTATAAACTAAATCACTTTGAAGCATCTCCAAACTTCCTTAATCACCTGCTTATTTCATTTAATAAATACTGATAATTAAACCTTTAAGGTCTTGGTAAAGAGGTGTTGGCACTCTGGAACAGAATAAATGAGGTGTACAATGCAAAAACTATACAAAACCTACAAAAGTATAGGTAGGGTTAAAAATTCAGTCAGGAAATCAGAAGGCAAATTGCATTGATAAAGTCTGCTCTCAGGGCTCTCAGGATTGACAACAATATCAGTCAAGAGACTAAAGTGCACCTGATCTCCAGGCCATAGTCTTTCACAATTACGGGCAATGTCTCAGAAAGCTGGACAATGACTAGGGGTGATAGAAGGAGAATTGATGCCTTTGAGCTGCGGTGCTAGAGAAGAGTATTGAATATACCATGAACTGCTAAAAGTACAAACAAGTCCGTGCTGGAGAGGGTGAAACAAGTCTGTTCTTTGGAGGTAAGGATTCTGAAGCTTCTCCAACTGGTATACTTTGGACATGTTTCAAGGAGGGACCAGTCCTTGGAGAGGGATATTATGCTTGAGAGTGTGGAGGGACAGTGCAGGAGGGGAAGACCCTGGGTGAGATGGATTGACTCAGTGACTGGGATAATGGGGATAGGTGTGTCAGAGAGAATAAAGTTGGCTCAGGATAGAGCAGTGTTCAGAGTTGTTGTACATAAGATTGTTACGCATCACAGTTGACTTGACAACACATAACAATAACAACAACAACATAATGAAGTGCCCTGGAGAAAATAATAGTAGGTATTCATTGCATACATTGGGTGCTCATGGACAAGGGAGGAGATTAGACAACAAGTTTTAAGAGTTGTAGATGAGTCACATTAAAGAACACATGGTTTTTTTGAAAAGTATATAGCTAGTATCTAGTAAGTCTGTAGAGAGAGATCTGATAGTATCCATACCTTGACCTCCCTCTCTTTTACCCCTAGTTTATTGGCTGGTGATTTCCAAAAGCTAAACTTAGATGGCTAAGGGTGGGGTCAACACTTTAACTAATGCTTACCCCCACAATAAGGGATTTATCTTTAACTGCTCCACAAATTGCTGTCTGTCAGATACTCCTCTAAATCTGAACATTCACATTAAGACAGACTAGGAAGAAGGATTGGCCACCCACTTTTGAAATAGCAGGCCTCTGAAAACCCTATGCACAACAGAACACACGCAGATTAACAGAAAGGGCAACCTAGGTAGAACTATCAAGTATGGAAACAAAAAGGAAGAGGAACAGTTGTAAGCAGAACCTAGTGATTGGTACATGGAATGTGAGAGCCATGAATGTAGGAAAATTAGAAATTGTTAAGAAAGAAATGGAACGCATAAATATTGACATATTAGGCATTGGAGAGATGAGATGGACTGGCATGGGGCATTTTGAGTCTGATGAGCATATGATATATTACTCTGGAGATGAAAAGACAAGGAAAAATGGGGTTGCCTTTATAGTAAAAAAAGTTCTTTCTAGATCCATCTTGAAGTACAACATTGTGACTGACAGAATCATATCCATACGCTTACAAGGAAGTCCAGTAAATACCACTATCATTCAGATATATGCACCAACAACCAGAGCCAAAGAAGAAGAAATAGATGATTTCTACCAACTTTTACAGTCGGAGATAGATCGAACATGCAATCAAGATGCATTGATAATAATGGGTGACTGGAATGCAAAAGTTGGGAATAGTGAAGAAGAATCAGTAGTCGGAAAACACGGGCTTGGTGACAGGAATGAGGCTGGAGATAGAATGATTGAATTTTGTAAAATCAATGACTTATTCATTGCAAATACATTTTATAAGAGACACAAACTCACGTTATACACATGGACTTCACCTGATGGTATGCATAGGAATCAGATCGACTACATCTGTGGAAAGAACCGCTGGAGAAGCTCAATATCAGCTGTGAAAACTAGGCCGGGGGCTGATTGTGGAACAGACCACCAATTACTCATATGCAAGTTCAAGCTGAAGCAGAGGAAAATTAAACCAAATACATAGGAACCAAAATATGACTTTGATTTCATGCCACCTGAATTTCAGAATCATCTCAGGAACAGGTTTTTTAAAAAAATGGACTTTATCACAAATATTACATGCAAGCAAGATTTTGCTGAAGATTATACAAAAATGACTGGAAAAGTATATCAGTGGAGAACAAATCAGAAGTACAGGCTGGATTTAGAAGAGGTTTTGGTGCTAGGGACATCATTACCAGTATTAGTGGATCTTGGCTGAAAACAGAGTGTACCAGAAGAATGTCTATCCGTGTTTCGTTGATTATGCAAAGAGATTTGATTGTGTGAATCACAACAAATTATGGATAACCTTGAGAAAAGTGGGGATCCCAGAACACCTGATTGTGCTTATACAAAACCTACACTTTGAACAGGAAGCAGGACAGAGCAAGGAAATATTGCATAGTTCAAAATCATGAAAGGAGTATGTCAAGGATGCATCCTGTCTCTATACTTTTTTCAATCTATAAGTGGAACAGGTCATTTGAGAAGCTGATCTTTATGAGGAGGAATGTGACATCAGAATTGGAGGAAGACTCATCGTGTTACACATATGACATATCCTTGCTCACTAAAACTGAGAAAGACCTGAAGTGCCTGCTGCAGAAAGTCAAAGACTGCAGTTTCCAATATGCATGGAATCTCAATATCAAGAGAACAAAGATTCTCAGCACTGGGCCAAATGGTAGCACCACAATAGATAGAGAAAAGATTGAGATTATTGACAATTTTGGCTTGCTTTTGTCCACAATCAAAACTTTTGAAACCAGCAGCCAGGAAATCAAAAGATGAATTAGATTAAGAAAATCTGCTGTCAGGGACCTTTCCAAGAATGCTGAAGTGCAAAGATGTCAGTCTAGAGACTAAGGTTCCAGATGATGGTTTTCACAGTCACCTGCTATGTATCAGAACGTTGGACAATGAATAAGGATGACAGAAGAACTGATGCCTTAGATTTGTGGTGCTGGGCAATACTATTGAACTTCCGAAAAAACAAATAGGTCTGTTATGAAGTGGATAAAAGCAAGTTGCTCTCTGGAGACAAGGATTTTGAAGCTCTATCTCACAAACTTTGGAAATGTTGCCAGGAAGGACTAGTCCTTGAGGAGTAGCATCATGCTTGGAAGGGTGGAGGGACAATACAGAAGAGGAAGACACTGGATAAGATGGATTGACATAGTGATTGGTGTAGTAGGGGCAGATTTGTTGGAGTTACAGTGAGATTGGCTCAAAATAAGACACGGTTCAGAGTTATTTTGCTTAGGGTCATTATGAGTCATGGCTGACTCAATGGCACATAACAACAATGACAGCATTGAATAAATACTGGAATGATAGAAAAGGTATCATCTTACAGTAACAAGACAAACTATCTTGTCCATTTAGCAACTGAGGTCCAACTCTGGTGTAGATAAATGTTTATATTGAATATTAATATCTTGATACTTTATCTATTCCAAAATTTACATCCATATATTTCTTTTTATGAAATCATTGTTATAAATATTACACCAACTCTGATATTACTAAATACTTGGCCAAGTGGTCAAACAATTAGAATTGTTTAATGAGTCAGTAAACTTAAATACTTAAGCTATCCCTCCTTCATACTGAGTATATATAGATAAATGTTGCAAAGATTTCCTTTCACAGTTGTCTTTCAGGTATACATCTGAATAGTAAACTGTTTAGTGACTATCCATATCTAATTGATGCTGGACCATTAGAGTTGTAGGAAAATACAAAACAAACTGCAAAATTTATTATCATAAAGTCAGAAGAGACTCATAACTAACATTTCAGTGGGTTTTCAAAAACCACACCAAAGGAGATTGTCTATATTTCCCCTGTGTAGTCGCTTGTGGATACAAACTACTTGCCTCTGGGTTGGCATCAGAAGTCTTTATTCACAAGTTTACCAGAGCCTCCTTAAAAGGCAATAGATACAGGAAAGTACTATTAAGGCAAAAGCAAGAGTCTGAATCATCTGCTCATTCAGGTGACTTGTACTATTTTGCCATCCACAGACAAAAAAAGTGTTCATATTATTTTCTTATTTATAACTTATAGTTTACAAAGACAGAAGAGGAAGAAAAGACTAAAATGGATGTCAGAAGAAACTCTGAAGATTGCACTGGAGTGCAAAGAATCCAAGATACTAAAGAGCTGAACGGAAGATTTCAAAAGGCAGCTCGGAATGACAAAGCAAATTATTACAATGAAATGTGCAAGGAAATGGAGTCAGAAAACCAAAAGGGTCAAACTCATTCAGAATTTCATAAGCTCAAGGAACTGAAGAACAAATTCAAAATGAAGATGGAAAGAATATACTGAGTCATTGTTTGAAAGGAATTATATCAAAGAATTTAATGAAACAACATATGAGCAAGAACCTATGGTGATGAAGGAAGAAGTTCAAGCTGCTTTGAAAGAAAGAGCAAAAAGTAAGGTCCCAGGAATAGATGGTATACCAATTGACGTATTTCAGCTAACAGATGCTGTCCTGGACATGCTCACCAAGTTGTGTCAAGAAATCTGGAGAACAACCACTTGGCCAACTGACTGGAAGAGATCTGTACCTGTTCCCATTCCAAAGAAATGTGACACAACAGAGTGTGGAAACTACAAAACAATATCATTGATTTCACATGCAAGCAAGATTCTAATGAAGATTATCCAAAAACGACTGGAACAGCACATCAGCAGAGAACTGCCAGAAGTCCAGCCTGGGTTTAGAGGGGGTCATGGTACTAGGGATATTGTAGCTAATGTTAGATGGATCTTAGCAGAAAGTAGGGAGTACCAGAGGAATGTATATCTGTGCTTCATTGATTATGCAAAGGCATTTGACTGTGTGGATCATAAAAACTGTGGCTGACTCTGAGAAGAATGGGAATCCCAGAACACTTGATCATGCTAATGTGAAACTTATACTTGAACCAAGAGGCAGTCGTCAGAACACAGCAAGGAAACACTGCATGGTTCAAAATTGGGAAGGGTGTACGCCAGGGATGTCCTGTCTCCATACCTTTTCAACTTGTATGCAGAACAGATCATTCAT
>NW_006399953.1:5788437-5790507 GCF_000299155.1 Elephantulus edwardii
GGCACATAACAACAACAACATCATGAAGTACTACTGTACACATCCAATTTTATAATTCAATTGTTCAGATAATATCTAATATTGATGGATAATACAAGGTACATAGCCTATTATAACTGATAATCAGATGATCAAATAGTATCTATGAGATCTCAGTGTTAAGCAATAAACTTCTTTTCTGATGTAATATAATCTATTGGCATTAGAACACATAGTCTTAGATTACAAACCTAAGTATCTATGCTGATTTTCTTTTAAATTGTGCCAAATTCTCCACATATTCTTTTTCTCCACTTCAGATGCTTTCTCATTTCATTGGGTCTGCTAAATTATGTTCCTGATCAGCTTCTGCTGGTGCCCCTACTTTTGTGATGGATGTGAACTATGAGAAGTATAGCAACTTTTTCAAGATTGTCTGCATTGGGACAGATGAAGCAGAAAACTTTCTAAAAGGAATAAATGATCAAGCATTACATTTGTGACAATAATCTGGAATAAGAGGTGGACTGCAAAGTGTACTAGAGGAGGGAGAAAAATGTACAACAATGAATAATTTTTAAAAAAAGTCAGCAATGCCTCTTTCACAATTGACTACCCTGATCACAATCATCTATTACAACTGTGGCATTGTAAAGGGACTCATGACCACAATTTATGCCATAAATATCACCCAGAAGACTGTATTCAGAAAAAACAAACAAAAAACCCCACCACACACCAAAATCCCAAATGATGTATGACATTAAGCAAATGGCTGAATACAGTTTTAGAAGGAAAGGTCACTTTGAGGACTATGCTGTGTCTGACTCAAGCCACAACATTTTTCAGTTGCCCCATATGCACAGGAAAGTTGGACAATGAATAAAAAACATTAAGAAAAACTTGTGAAATTGAATTGTGATGTTGAATAATGTTAGATATCCCATAGACCAGTGGAAAAAGGAACAAATTTATTTGGGGGAAAGTGTAGACAGATTGTTCCTTCAAAGCAAAAAACTTGAGAATTTGTCTCATGTTTTGGAAATTTAACTAAAAGGGAAAAGGACGGAATGGTTGGTCAAGCAAATAGTCTTCAAAAAAAGAATCTCTTAGTGAAATGGATCAATATAGTGGCTGCGAAAGTAAAGTAAGATGTAGCTTGATTGTAAAGATGATAGAGGACGAGGCAGCATTTTACTGTGTGACAGATAAAATTGTTATGAGTCAAAAGCAATTACATGGCACACAGCAACAGCTAACTTTCCAGAATAGGTAATGGATCATGGAAAATTACCTGCAGAAGAAAGCTACATGATAGCATGTGTAGCCTTTAATAATTGGACCTGTACAATCTACAGTGTGACTATATAAAAGAAGAAAAAGGAAGTAAAGAATAAAACCTCAGACTTCAGTTTTCCCCCCCACTGTTCATCTTTCATTATGCTTGGAAAACTGGAAGTTCAGTCAAAGAAAGGAAGACCTACAAAGAGATGAATTTACACAGAGAGTGCAGCAATGGGCCCTAAACTGTCAGAGATGTGGAAGATGATACAAGATAGAATAGGGTTCAGAATGGCAAACAGACACATGAAGAAACGGTCCAAATCACTAGCAATAAGAGAGAAGCAAATAAAAATCACAGTGAGCTAGCATCTCACTCCAGTAAGAGTGGCAAATTTTAACAGGGAAGCCAGTAATATATGCTGGAGAGGATGTGGCAAGAAAGGAACTCTTATACATTGTTGGTTCCATTCTAGAAGGCAGTTTGGCACTTCCTCAAAAAGCTGAACATAGAAATTCCATATGAACCAGCTATTCCACTACTTTGAACATACCCTGAGAATATGAGAACTGAGGCACAAACTGAGATTTGTAGACCAATGTTCATAGCATCATTATTCACCATTGCAAGAATGTTGAAACGGCCCAAGTGTCCAACCACAAACAAATGGATTGAGAAATTTTGTACATTCACACAATGGAATTCACACTATGAAGCAGGCAGGAGCAATAACTTTGTAAATTATTACCTAACTTAGGAGGGACTGGAGAGCATTAGGCTGAGTGAACTAACTCAGTCACATAAGAATA
>NW_006399953.1:5791012-5792035 GCF_000299155.1 Elephantulus edwardii
AAGTCAAGAGTCATTGTTTCTAACATCTCGTGGGTGTCCAGGTCCTTGGCCAGGTACTGGATGTAGTCAGAGAGTGATAACCAAGCTCAGTCAGCATATACTAGAGAATTCAGCAACACATTTCATTGCTAAAATTATTGAGACATGTTGTTGTTGTTTTTGTTTTTGTTATGTGTTTTCAAGTCACTTGCGACTCATAGCAACCCTATGTACAACAGACCTAAACCCTGCTCTGTTCTGTGCCTATCGCACTGTCTCCGACACACCCATCCCGATTACCCCAGTCACTGAATCAATCCACCTCATAGAGGGCCTTCCCATCCTGTGCTGTCTCTCCACCTTCCCAACCATGATGTCCCTCTTCAAGGACCGGTCCCTCCTTACAACATGTCCAAAGTATGTCAGAAGAAGCCTCAGAATCCTTGCCTCCAAGGAGGAGCCCGGTTTAACCTTCTCCAGGATGTATCTGTTTGTTTTCTTAGCAATTCATGGTACTCTTCTCCAGCACCACAGCCTAAAGGCATCAACTCTCATTCTATCATCCCTAGTCATTGTCCAGCTCTCTGATGCATAACAAGTGGTTTCAAAAACCATGGTCTGTATCAGACACAGCTTAGTCTCCAGAGAGACACCATTGCCTTTCAGTACTTTGAAGAGGTCCCTAACAGTAAACTTTGCCATCACAATATGTCTTTTAATTTCCTGGATGCTAGTGCCAAGAGTGTTGACTGTGGAGCCAAGCAAACTAAAGCTGTGAACAATCGCAAACTCTTCACCATCCATCTTGATGCTGCCAACTGGTCCAGTGGTGAGAATCTTTGTCTTCTTGACATTGATCCTCAATCCATAGTGAAGGCTACAGTCCTTGACCCTCTGCAGCAAGTGCATGAGGCCCTCTTCAGTTTTGGCAAGCAGGGTTGTGTCATCTGCATAACGCAGATTGTTTATAGATCTTCCACCAATCCTGATGACACATTTCTCCTCATAGAGCCCAGCCTCCCAGATAATCTGTTCTGCATACAG
>NW_006399953.1:5792880-5802431 GCF_000299155.1 Elephantulus edwardii
TTCGTGGATCATTTAATATTCTGCCTGAAGTATCCTTGATTATAGCATCACGAGGTTTGAATTTGTTCTTCAGTTCCTTGCGCTTAAGAAATGCTGAAGAAGTTTGGCCTTTTGATTTTCTGACTCCAGCTCCTTGTACATTTTTTTGCAATATTTTTGTTTGTTTGTTTGTTTTGGTTTTTTGCAATATTTTACTTTGTCATCCAATGCTGCCTTTTGAATTCTTCTGTCCAGGTCTTTAGTATCTTGAATTCTTTCTTCTGCTTTGGCTTCTCTGTATTCCAGCGCTATATTCAGAGTTTCTTCTGGTATCCATTTTGGTCTTTTCTTCCTCCTCTGTCTTTGTAACGACCATTTGCACTCTTCCTGGAAGAAAGAATTCATTATTGTTCAAGGCCTCAAACTTGTTCCTGAGATGGTTCTGAAATTCAAGAGAAGGACAGGGACAACACTGAAACTAATGGTTAATTCCACAATAAGGGATATATCTTTCACTTTTTCTGTAAAATGCTTGTCTGTCAGATAGTTCTCTAAATCTCAACATTCAGATTCAGACAGACTAGGAAGAAGGATTGGCCATCTGCTTCCGAAATAGCAGGCCTCTGAAAACCCTATGTAGAGCAAAACATACATAGACTAACAGAAAGGGCAACTGAGGTGGAGCTTTCAAGTATGGAAATACAAAGGAAGAGGAACTGTTATAAGCAGACACTAGTGATTGGAACATGGAATATGAGAACCATGAATGTAGGAAAATTAGGTATTGTTAAGGAAGAAATGGGACTCATAAATAATGACATACTAGGTATTGGTGAGATGAAATGGACTGGCATGGGCATTTTGAGTCACATGATTATATATATTACTCCGGAGATAAAAAGGTGAGGAAAAATAGGGTTGCTTTCATAGTTAAAAAAGCCATTTCTAGATTCGTCTTGAAGTACAAAATTTTGAGTGACAGGATAATATTCATACACATAAAAGGAAGTTCAATAAATACCATTATCATTGAGATATATGCGCCAACACCAAGAGCCAAAGAAGAGGAAATAGGTTTCTGCCAACTTTTATAGTTGGAGATTGATCAATCATGCAATCAAGATGCATTGATAATAATGGGTGACCAGAATGAAAAAGTTGGGAACAGAAAAGAAGTTGGAAAACATGGACTTGGTAACAGAAATGAAGCTGGAAATAGAATGAATCTTGTACAATCAATGACTTCTTCATTGCAAATACGTTTTTTTTTCCATACTCTAAACATTATTTAATTAGGTCTACAATAATCTAGAAAACCAATTTGTGAGGATAAACCCCATTGGTGAGGGAGAATAAAGAACGCAGGTAGCTTTTGAGCTGAGGAACGGCTTTGATGCAAATACGTTTTTTAAGAGACATAAACACAGCAAATACACATGGATTTCACCTGATAGGAATCAGATTGATTATATCTGCTGAAAGAACCACTGGAGAAGCTCAATATCAGCTGTGAAAACTAGGCCACGAGCTGATTGTGGAACAGACCACCAACTACTCATATGCAAGTTCGAGCTGAAGCTGAGGAAAATTAAACCAAATCCACAGGAACCAAAATATGATTTTGAGTCTATCCCACCCGAATTTCAGAGCCATCTCATGAATAGGTTTGAGGCCTTGAACACTAATGAGTGAACTATCGAGGCATACATTTCTTAAAATTAACGTCAGAACAAAATTACTTTTCTAATGCTAAAATATAAAATGGCTTCTCTAACACTTAGTATTTAAGCTGCTATTACAGTCTCTAGGGAACTGTGCTGCTCACCCAAAGGTGGTACCTTTCCAACTCTTTTAATTCACCAATAATTCCATGGGAGAAAGGCAGGCAGTCTTCTCTTTTGCAAATTAAAGTCTCTGAAAATACACTGGATTTCTTGAGAGTCACTTGGGAAAAAAAAGAAGAGTCAATTGCAACTTGACAATTATTAAAAATAATTCATTGTGATGTATAATAGCTAGCTTTGTAGAATGGCTGTTGAGATATATGTAGGATTTCAATATATTGTAAAGAAACGAAAAGTCATTCTACACAAAAAAACTGGCATATAAAAAATGCAGAGAGATATGAATGTATATTACAAGAATGAATTTTGAGATACACTATGATGTAGACATACATTAAGATGGGTGAAGGGGAAAGGCGATTACATTAAGAGGATTATCTGGACTCTATCACTAAACACATGGGAAATAGTTGGGAAGACTAGTATTGTAACTAAGTTATAAGAGAAGATATGTATTAATAGTAATATGGAAAAACAAATTGCTCTGTAAATGTCCACTTAAACCCCAATAAAAATACTAAAGTAAAAAACTACAGAATAAAGAAAAAAGTTTGGCAAAAAAAAAAAACTAAAGTTAAAAAAAAAGATACATAGGAGATTGACTGAAAATGTAATTGGTGAATACTTTCTTGAGAATAATCTTATAATTGATCTTATTAAATGGACATATTAAGCAACTTGAAATGTACCCATAAGTGATGAGAAAATAATATTTCCTAAAGTGTATCTGTGTTTGGAATTTTACTTAGGTTTTCTCAGAAATATCATTTTTATCAAAATATAATGCTTTGCTTTGGAATATTTGTGCTAAGACATTGGGCGGGAAGAAATTATATGAACTACAGCCAATAACTCAACTACTGATATTGAATTTGCAGATAATAATTCAGCATAGATTTTTCACAATTTCGAAGAGCTCTTACCACCTGAAAGTCTAATACTATAGAAATCAAGAATCAGGAAAATCATCCTGGTCTGGAAGGCAAATCCAGACAGTATTTCATTAATACAAAAATAATTTAGACTCTGTCTTTTGCTTGAAGCATTGTAAAGAACTAACATACAATGTGGGCTATAGGACTACATTGTTATTGCTCCCAGCTTTATGATAGCAGAAGGGTTATCATTACCTCACAATTTCTTTGCACTAGATTTTATTTCTTACAGAAAAAAAACCCAAAGCAACAACTTCTCAGTAAACTGATAAGCATAACAAACATAAAAGTCAAGAGATTCTATTAAGGTTCTATCTGTAGTAAGTACAATGTGAAAATTTTATTCTTTTAACTACCAAAATTCATCATTTTCCTCACAGGGATTCAATAATAATAATAATTTTCACTTTATGATAATAATAATTTTTAAAAATATTTCAAATACAAAAATAAATGCATATATCACATAAAATTGTGATCCATACAGTCAAAAGCCTTTGCATAGTCAATGAAGCACAGATAGACATCTCTCTGGTACTCTCTGCTTTTTTTCAAGAGCTATCTAACATTAGCTATAATATTCCTAGTACCAGGCTGCACATCTGGCAGTTCTCTGTTGACTTATTGCTCCAGCCATTTTTGGATAATTTTCAGCAGAATCTTGCTTGCATGTGATATTAATGATATTGTTTGGTAATTTCTGCACTCTGTCAGGTCATCTTTCTTTGGAATAGGAACAAATAGTGATCTCCTCCAGTCAGTTGGCCATCTGGCTGTCCTCCAGATTTCCTGGCACAACTTAATGAGCACATCCAGGGCAGTATCTGTTTGTTGAAACATGTCAGTTGGTATGCTGTCAACTCCTGGAGCCTTGTTTTTTGCCAGTTCTTTCAAAGCAACTTGAACTTCCTCCTTCATCACCATAGGTTCTTGCTCATACGTTATTTCATGAAATTCTTCTGTGTCAGCCAACTCCTTCTGGTACAGTGATTCTGTATACTCCTTCAATCGTCTTTTAATGCTTCTTGGATAATTTAACACTCTACCCAAAGAATCCTTAAATATTGCCACTCATGGCTTGAATATTTTTGTCAACTCCATCAGCTTAAGAAACACTTAAGTGAGTGAGTTTGGCCCTTTTGATTTTCTGACTCCGGTTCTTTACACATTTATTATAGTACCTTGTCATCAGAACAGAGCAAGGAGAGACTGCATGGTCCAAAATTGGGAAGGGGGTCTTCCAGGGATGTATTCTTTCTCCATAACTTTTGAATCTGTATGCAGAACAGATAATCCAGCATGTTGGGCTATACAAGGAGGAATATGGCATGATGATTGGTGAAAGAGTCATCAACAAACCTGTATTATGCAAATGACAAAACCCGGCTTGCTGAAACTGAGGAGGACCTGAAGTGCTTGCTGCAGAAAGTCAAGGACTGCAGCCTTAAATATGGATTAAAGCTCAACATCAAGAAAACAAAGATTCTCACCACTACGCCAGTTGGGAGCATCAGTATGGATGGTAAAGAGATTGAGATAATTAGCAGGTCTAGTTTGCTTGGCTCCACAGTCAAGAAAGAGATGAATGGCATTGGGAAAGTCAACTGTCAGGGACCTTTACAGAGTACTAAAGAGCAAAGATGTCAGGCTGGAGACTAAGGTGCGCCTGATCTGGGCTATAGTCTTTGCAATTACATGCTATGCATCAGAGAGCTGTGCAGTGACTAGGGATGATAGAAAGAAAATTGATGCCTTTGAGCTGTGATGCTGGAGAAGAGTGTTAAATATACCATGGACTGCTAGGAGAACAAACATGTTTTCCCTGGAGAGGGTGAAGCTGGGCTGCTCCTTGAAGTCAAGGATTCTAAAGCTTCATCTGACATACTTTGGGAATGCTGCAAAGAGGGACCACACCTTGGAGAGGGACATCATGTTTGGGAGAGTGGAGGGACAGTGTAGGAGAGGAAGACCCTCAATGAGATGGATCGATTCAGTGATAAGAGTAGTGGGACAAGGTGTGTCAGAGACAAGGAGGTTGGCACCGGACAGAGCAGGGTTTAGTGCTCTTGTACATAGGCTTGCTATGAGTGGCAAGAAACTAGACTGCACATAACAACAACACATAAAATTAAAAAGCTAAATATTTAAAGGAGTAAATGATAAGCTTCTAAGTTACTTCAAGGAAAGGAAAATACAATAATGACAATACAGCTATAGACTCAAAGTAAAGAGTTATGAAAGAAATAGTTTTTAAACAGAAAATAAATTAATATGATAGAATTGTTATTGTTGTTGTGTACTGTCAAGTCTGGTATGACCCATACTGACCTTATGGCAACAAATCTGAGCTCTGTCCTATCCTGTGCCATCCTCACCCTTTCTGACACAATTGAGCCAATTGCAACAGTCACTGTGTCAATCCATCTGATTGAAGGTCTTCCTCACTTTCACTGGCCTCTATCTTTCCAACATGATAGAATTTAAATGAAAGGTATTTAGTATACTAATTAATATAACTGTAAAACACATTAATAGAAAAATAGTTACTATTAGAGTGAAAAACTGTTAAAAAATAGAAATCATTGCTCTTGAGTCAATTCTGACTCATGATAATCCTTCACCAGATTTCTGAGGCTATAAGTCTTTATGCTTTTGGGTCAAAACTGATTCCTACCTTATTCTCCAGTGGGTTTTCAGAGGTAGTAAATCACACAAGTGGAGATTGTCCATCTTTTTCCTACAAAGCAACCAGTGGATTTGAACAGCATATTTGGGTTGGCAGTACTACTCCGTACCACTAATCCACCAGGGCTCCATACAGCAAGAATTAGGCACAGACAAATCATTCAGAAAGTTAATATTGTTTCCGTTTTCTACAGGTGGATGCCCAGTCTTGCCAGCACCATTTGTTGAAGAAGTTGTCTTTCCCTCACTTGGTAAGTTGTGTTTCCTTGTCTAATACTAAAGAGGCCAAAGGTAGATGGCCTGATTTCTTGGTTCTTAGTTCTATTCCATTGGTTTATGTGTCTGTCATTGTGCCAATAGCATACTGTTTTGGTTACTAAGTATGTGTAATAAGCTTTGAAATCAGATAGAGTTATGTCTACCACTTCATTTTTATTTTTAAGAATAGTTTTGCTAAATCAGGGTCTCTTTACAAATAGTCTGCAAATTTTTTTTTTTTATCTCTTTGAAAATTGAGTTTGGTATCTCTATTGGGATTACATTGAACATGTAGATTCCTTTTGGTAGGATTGTAATTTTTGCAACATTTAGTCTTCCTATTCATGAACAGGGAATATTTTTCTACTTAGTTACATCACTTGTGGCAGT
The DNA here is from genome assembly GCF_000299155.1 of Elephantulus edwardii. Lineage (NCBI taxonomy): Eukaryota > Metazoa > Chordata > Mammalia > Macroscelidea > Macroscelididae > Elephantulus > Elephantulus edwardii. The sequence goes on from NW_006399953.1 coordinate 5,798,972, forward strand.
GTTACTTGCAGTAATATTTTGTGCTTTTTCCTTATAAAGGTCTTCTGTGTCTCTAGTTAAGCTCATACCCAATTATTTCAATTTTTAGTTGGCTATTGAAATATTGTCATAGATTAGATTTAATCCAAACAGATAACCCAGGAAAATTATCCTTTTAAAGGGCAGAGAATTATCAGAAGTAGAAGCTGGGTTTAGAAAAGGCCATTGCACCAGGGTCTCAATGCTGATGTTAGATAGATCCTGCTGAAAGCAGAAAATACCAGAACAATGTCTATCTTAGCTTTATTGACTATACAAAGGCATTTGATTGTGTAGATCACAATAAATACTACAGACGTCAAGAAGAATGGGATACGAGGACACTTGATTGTGCTCATATTAAATCTATACCTGGAACAAGAAACCATTGCCCAAATAGAACAAGAAAATACTACATGTTTTAAAATCAGGAAGGATGTACATTAGGGATATATCTTTTCTTTGTACCTATTCAATCTGTTTACTAAGCAAATAATTTATGAATGAAGAATTCTTTTCTGTGAAGAAGAATGTGGCATCATGACCAGCGGAAAACTAATCAACAACCTGCATTACACAGATGACACAATCTTGCTTTTGGGAGGTGAGAAGGATCAGAAGTGCTTGTTACAGAAAACAAAAGATCAGAGTCTTCAATATGGATTGAATCTCAACATCAAGAAAACAAAGATTCTTATCACTGGGTCAATGGGCAACATACATCATGATAGATGGAGAAATAATTGAAACTGTCAATTATTTGATCTTACCTGGAACCACAATCTAAATCTTTGGTACAAGCACTCAGGACATGAGAAAACGTATTGCTTTGGGCAAGTCCACTGTCATATACCTTGCCAAAATACTGAAAAGCAACAATGTCAGTTTGAAAACTAAGATGCATCTGGTTCCAGCCATGGATGCTTTGCATGTGAGAACTGGACAGTGATTGTGAAAGACAGAAGAATTGACTCACTTGAGTTGTGTTTTTGGAGAAGAGTACTGACTGAATAATTCACTGACTGGAAAAAAGAACAAACTTGGAAAATCTTGCCAAAGGAATGTCTTGGAAAAGGTGCAGGCAGTGTTTCTTGGAGGCAAGAATGACAAAATTTTATTTCACATACTTTGGACATGTTGCTAGAAGAGGCTATTGGAAAGGGATATCATACTTGGAAAGGTGGAGGGCAAGCAAATGACAGGAAGATCCCAAATGAGGTGGACTGACATGGTGATTGTAGTCAAGGGTAAGTGTGTCAGAGATTGACAGGATCCAGATCTGTTATTCATAGGGTCATTATGAACCATACTGGACTTAACGGCTCCTAAAAACAACTGTAACATTATGTACCTCTCCAAATTCTCCTTTACCATTTTGTTTTTATGAGTCATAGGGTCAATTTTGATTCATACTAACTATAGAACCGTATAGAATTATAGAATTCTCTAGGCAGAAATATTTAGGGAGTATGTTTTCTCTAAGTACATGTTAAGTTTCAACCACTGGCCTTTTGATAAGCAGCTGAATGTATAACTATTGTATCACCAGTGAGTCTTACCATTTGCAATGCAGCACAACTATCTACATGCTCTAAGTCTTAAGGCATGTATATCTTTGCAAGATAACTATCTTGTTTAGCATACGAGATATATTTTACAGAAATAATTTAACATTAAGACTTTTCTGCTATCTTTCACTATGAATAGCATGAATGTATATATCAGAATAATTAGTATCTGGAATGTAAAATTTAAAAACAATGAAGAAGAAAGAGTAGTTGGAAAGTATGGATTTGGTGACAGAAATGAGGCTGGGAATTGAAATAATCACACTTGTTTGTTTAATGATTTAGTCATTGCAAATGCCTTTTATAAAAAAAAAATCACAAATGGTGACTTTACACATGGGTTGCATAGGAATCAGACAGATTACACCTGTGAAAGGAATCATTGGAAATGCTTAATATGAGCAGTCAAAATCAGGCAAAGTGCCGACTGGGGATCAGACAATCAATTATTCAGTTTCAAGGTAAATTGTGATGGAAGAAAATTAAAACACAACCATGAGAACCAAAATATGGTCTTGAGTTGATCTCACTTGAATTTATAAATCATCATAAGAATAAGTTTGAAGCACTGAACACCAAAGATTGAAGACCAGATGAGTTGTGGAATGGCATCCAGGGTATCATCCACAAAGAGAGCAAATGTCACACCACAAAGATAGAGGGAAAAGAAAAAAACAACATAGATGTCAGAAAAAACCCTGGAAATTTCTCTAGAGTGTTGAGAAGCCAAAGCAAAGGGAAAAGATGTTGACATTAAACAGCTGAAGAGAAGATTTCAAATGGCAGCTAGAGAAGACAAAGGAAACCATTATACTAGAATATGTAGAAGCCTAGAATTAAAGACTAAAAGAGGAAGAAGTTGTTTCAGCATATCTCAAGCTGAATGAACTCAAGACAAATTCAAGCTTGGAACTACAAATCTTGAATGATTCAGGAAGTATCAAAAAAAGATGGAGGGAATACACAGAATCACTGTACCAAAAGAACTGACCAAAACAAATATTTCAATAAATATCACACTATCAAGAGGCAATTGTGAGAAAGAATTTCAAGCTTCATTGAAGTTACTGACAAAATATAAAATCCCAGGAATTGATGCGGTACTAATTGACATGTTTCAAATGACAGATGCAGCCCTGAATACACTTATCAGTCTATGCCAGGAAATTTGAAGAAAAATGCCTCTCTGAGCGACTCAAAAAAAACCATGTTTGTTCTCATTCCTAAGAAATATGATCCAATAGAATATAGAAATTACCGAGTAATATCATTACTATCACATGCAAGCAAAATACTGCTGAAGATTATTCAAATATGATTAGAACAATATACAAATAGGGGACTTACTGATGCTCAAGCTAGATTCAGAAGAGGTTGTAGCATCGTCAAAATTATTGTTGATGTCAGAGGGATTCTGGCTGGGAACAGATAATACCAGAAAAACCTCTGTTTGTTCTTTAATGACTATACAAAGGTATTTGAATATGTGAATCATAATAAGTTATGGCAAAAATTAAGAAGAATGGAAATCTTAGAACATTTAATTGTGCTCATGAGAAACCTAGACCTAGAGCAAGAACTTGTACAAATAATGCAAGGGAACACTGTCATTGTTGTTGTTTGATGCCGTCCAGTGGTAGACGACTCATAGCAACCCTATGAAGGAACGGCCTGAGCACTGTGCGTACAGAGTTTCCGGAAGCAAGCCATTTCGGAAGTGGATGCCGCTCCTGCTTCCAGGCTTGATTTAGTTGGGAAGCTCAAGCCAACACTATCCACCATAGGTACCCATTACCACGAGTGGCACATCACTGTCACAGTCTTCAGCATCACAGCAACCACGAGTTACCTCTGTACAGCAACGTACAGACCAG
>NW_006399953.1:5805791-5825892 GCF_000299155.1 Elephantulus edwardii
TTCCTCTTCCTTTGTATTTCCATGCTTGACAGTTCTACCTAAGTTGCCCTTTCTGTTTGTCTACGTTTAAAATTAAAAGCATGCATCAGAGTTGTAGACTTTCCTCAATCTATTCAATTTATATGTTAAACAAATTATTTGAGAAGCTGGACTCTATGAAGGAGATTGGAGGAAGACTTATCAATAACCTTTGGTATGCAGATGACACAACCTTGCTTGCTGAAAGTGAGGAGGATTTGAAATATTTGCTGCAGAAATTCAAACACTGCAACATTAAATATGTAGTGCATCTCAATGTCAAGAAAACAAATATCCTCACTACTAGACCAAAGGTGACATAATTATGGAGAAAAGATTTAAACAGTCAATAACTTTATCTTACTTGAATCCACAATAAATGCACTTGGTACCAGCAGTCAGGTGATCAGGGGACATATTACACTGGGAAAGTTGCAGTCAGAGACCTCTAAAAATTGCTGAGGAACAATGATGTTAGTTTAAAAACAAAGGTGTTCCTGATTCAACCATGGTCTTTTCAATCACGTTCTAAGCATCAGAGAACTGGATAATGAATAAGGATGACAGGAAAAAAATTGGTGCTTTTGAATTGTGGTGTTGGAGAAAAGTACTGAATATCCCAAGGACTAACAAAAGAACAAACAGAGCTTTTTTAAATAATAAAATTGAAAATAGAAACATTCTCTTGTCCTAGGAAAGTTCAAGTTGCAAAGCCTAAGTGAGAATATAGTATATTTGGAAATACATGTAATTTTAAGTTGAGCTATTTTGCATTTCTTAAATTTTATTTAGAAATCAGCAACAGGCAATCGAACCATAAGAAATCTATATTTGTGCCCATTTTTTAAGAAAAGATAGTACGACAGAATGCACAAATTATTGAATAATACCATCAATATTACCTGAAAATAAATTCTGGCTGAAGGTTATTAAAAGCTCCTGGAATAGTACATCAATGGGGACTACCAGAAACACAAGTGAGATTCAGAAAAGGCCCTAGAATAAGAAGTATTATTGCTAATGTTAGATGAATTTTAGCTGAAGGCAGAAAATCAGAACAATATCTGCTTGTGTTTTATTGACCATACAAAGGCAATTAATTATGTAGATAATAGTAACTTGTAGATTACATTGAGAAGAATGGGAATTGCAGTGCCCTGAACTGAGCTCACACAGAACTTGGAGATAGATCAAGATAACAGACTTATGAACAGAATGACAAGATGTTTTATAGTATAAAATCAGGAAAGATGTATGTCAGATTTGTGTCCACATAATACCTACTAAATATTAATTATATCCTTATAATACTGTCTCACGATTATTTGTTGAGTAAATAATTTAATTTGCTTTCACTGCAGTCATTGGAATCTCCTCATAACTGAGTGATCTTCCAAAAGATTTCAAAGGCTTAAATAGCAGAGGAGAAAATAGTTCATCTTCTGTCTACAGAGCCACTAGTGAAGATTTTGAGAATGGCTTGGCTCTTGCTGCATGTGCATGCAAAAATTAGACTATAGGCTGTTGTACATAGAGTCATTATGAATAGGAGTTGACTTTGGTAGCAACTAACAACAACAGCAACATAATAAAAGAATACAACTTTCTTTTAATATTCTGTGGAATATTTACAAACATTACCAGATAAAGAAGAATTTAAAAAACTATAAATATTAAATTTCAAATTAACAAAAATGTAACATAAAGGAGAAAGTAGGGAAAAGGAGGGGAAAGAAGGATAAGTGGGGTATGAGAATAAAAATAAACACGTATTAAGAGTGTTCTATGTACTTCAGTGTTATAGCTTAATATCAAGAAAACAAAGATCCTCAGTGCTGGGCCCAAGTGGCAGCATCATTTTAGATGGTAAAGAGATTGAGATTGTTAACATATTTAGTTTGTTTTGTTCTACAATCAACACTCTTGGTACCAGCAGCCAGGATATTAAAAGATTATTTGCATTGGGAAAGTCTGCTATCAGAGACCTCTCTAAAGTAGTGAAGAGCAGTGATGTTAGTTCGGAGACTAAGGTACACCTGATACAGGCCAAGATCTTTGCAATTACTTGCTATTCATCAAAAGCTGGACCATGACTAGGGATGTTCAAAGCCCTTGAGCTGTGGTGCTGGAGAAGAGTATTGAATATAACATGGAATGCTAGGAGAACAAGCAGGTTCATCCTAGAGAGGGTGAAGCCAGACTGATTCTAGGAGGCAAGGATTCTGAAGCTTCGTCTGATATACTTAGGACATGCTGCAGGGCGGAATCAGTACTTGGAGAGAGACGTGATGCTCTGGAGGATGGACGGACAGCGCAGGAGAGGAAGACCCTCAGTGAAATGGATTGATTCAGTGACTGGAGTAATAGGGACAGATGTTTCAGAGACAGTAAGATTGGCACAGGATAGAGCAGAGTTTAGGGCTGTTGTACATAGGGTCACTATGAGTTGCAGGAGACTTCATGGCACCTAACAACAATATACGTCAGGGAAACTGACATTCAGTATTAAGCCCTTGTTGACTTAAACTCATCCATGCTTCTTGTTCTTCTGGACACAGTGATTATTTCAAGTATGTCCATGTAGCCTAATCAAAAGTTCTAAAATCAAGGAGGCTCTTGCAGAAGCTTCTAAAATAAAAGCACCTTTTTTTCAGTAAGACATGAATCAAGAGCATACAAGTTGGTGGAAACATCTGTTCATATTGTATGATTAGGATTTTACAAAAATAGGCAAAAACAGTAAAAAACTATGCTTTCTTAAAATATTTTGAGCCAAAGAATAATGAATTTGCTATGAACTGCCAAAAGAACAACCACCACAAAAATCCATTTTCAAAAAGTGCCTTATAGAGGTGAGCATGTTGAAACATCTTCTGCATACTTTGAGCATAGTTTTGGGAGTTGTCGGTCCTTGAGAAAACAAATCATACTGAAAAAAGTTAAAGGGTCAATAACAAAGAGGAGATCCTCAATAAGATGGATTGATGTAGTAACTTCTACAATGGACTTGAGTATGACAGAGACCATGAGGATGGTGCATGATAGGGTAAGATTTCCACTGTAGTCCACAGACTTGCTGAGTTGTATTCAGCTTAACAGCACCTAACAACAATTAGGATCTCTCTTGATGGCAAACTACTATTGGTACATAAACAGCAAAGAAAAACCAACCCTGACTTTCTACTAGAGGCAGCTGTGTTTGACCTTTCTGTCACATGTAACCTAAATATATAAACCTGAAGTTTTCCTTAAAAACATTAAACTTTTATAAAATATCATTTTGTCAAACCTTTTATTATCCTTAATAAAAAGTAAAGTGTAAATCAAAGGGCAGAGTTTTTCTATAAGTAAAGGGAAAAATTCAAGATATATCCAAGAACACAATGCCCAGGATAAGTATTACACTGTGATAAAAACTAAGTCTGCTAAATTTTCTTCCTGAGAATTTTGTTCTATAAACAAAAACCAGTCATTATTGTCATTCTTAATCCATGAATAAGAATTAAACCAGACATCAAACAGCTATAATTGAGGTCAATATGTAACCTAAAGACTACAGTTCTCAGTATGGATTACATCTTAAAATCAAGAAAACAGAAATCCTCACTAGTGAGTCAATGACCAATATCATGATGAAGAGAAGATTGAACTTCTTTGATTTTATCTTGCTTGGATCCACAATCACACCCTTGGCACCAGCAGTCAAGAAATCAAAAGACTGTAATCTTGGATTATTTTTGTTGTGTACCATGGAGTCATAACCAATCCATAGCTGACCCTATAGCAGATTTTCAGGGGCAATAAATCTTTCTGAAGAGCTGCTGGTGGATTTAAACTCATGCCTTAGGTATAGCAGCGCAGCTCCTTACCGTTAAGCCACCAGAGCTCCTCTGTTGTCTTGGGTAAATCTGCTGTCAAGGATCTTGCTAAGGTGTTAAGAAGCAATGATATCAGTTTAAAAATTAAGGTGCATCTGAATCAAGTCATGATGTTTTCAATTACATGTTATGCATCTGAAATATAGACAATGACAAGAAAAATCAAAGTTTTTGTATTGAATATGTCTTAAAGAAAGTGCAATCAGGGTACTCATAGGAGACAAGAATAGTAAAGATTTGTCTCACATGTTTTGAGCATGTTGTTAAGAGAGGCTGGTCCTTGGAGAAGGACATCCTGCTTGGAAAGGTGAAAAGTCAGCAAAAGAGAAAAAAACGTCAACCAGATGGATTGACACAGTAATATAACAAAGAGATTGGGTATATCAGAGATGATGAGGATGGCACAAGATAGGGCCAGGTTCACGGAGTGACTATGAATTGAAATTCACTGATGTCGCCTAACAACAACAAGTTCAATAGATTTATTGCTTAGAAAAAATATATTGAAGCTATTAGAGTTGAACTATCTGACATGTGTAACCTAAATACATAAACCTAAAACTGTGCTTAATAAAACTAGGACATTCTGATAAAATATTTAAACATTATTTACAATTAGTATTATTTGGTTTAAATTTATATTTTAAAATCTAATTAAGATATTCAAAGCTTTAGTTTGATTACCTAAGGAAATGATTCATTAAAAGATAGAGATCTTAAAATCACTCAGAAACACAAAACTGTAAGGGAGAAAATGTTATTTCAAAGCAATAATTTGGTGAATATCTTAAATAAAAATTTTTGTGAAAATAGCAATGAGAAACAAGGCTGTACGTTAGTACTCCTCTCCTTTTTCTTCAGTGAAACTACCTACAAAACAAGCCTTCATTGAGAGATACGAAATGTCCCTGGAACATTTTCAATGTAATTACTCTGGTAACAAATTATTTCTTATATTATGTGTTTATTAATGAGAAGCTTAAAGATGCATGCTTAAAATTGTAACATGATGAATGGATACACAAGGTGAAATTTACCCAGCCTTATTCTTAGATTTATTTTTTATTTGAAGATCATTTTCAAGATTTCTATCTTCACGGGTTTTTTTCTTTTTCTTTTTTTGACCCCAGGCAATCTCCATGTTAAGCAGCTCTGAGCATATAAATTTAACTGGAAAAAAAAAGTTTGCAACATTTTAAAAAATTGCTGAAAATTGAAATTGCAGATTTCAATATACTTGCAAAGGAACTCATATTTTATTATGAACTGAAAAACCTGTCTCCTGAATGCTTGAGGCCACTCAGTCAACTTGCTTGCATAATTCAAATACTTACAAACCCACAAATAAGCTAAGTCCAAACTCCAACTGCAGAAAACAGCACAGAAAAATCTTTTTCTTGCAGTTTTCCAACACCATATGGCAAATTGCATTTTCTGCTGGTGGAAAGAACATCTTAACTCTGATGAATTTGTAATTATATTCAACTAATTAGCACCACTTTTTTACAATGCTCTTCTATCTTTTAAGAGGAAAGAAAATTCTTTTTCTTCCCAATGTGATTATCATTTTACTGCACATGTAATTGTTGTTAGAGGGGAAGACATATAAGCCAGCACCTAATCAATATGCATGAAATGATTATAAAAAATGGTAGTAAATCTGATTTAGTCAATCTTAAAACCAGATTCCACAAGTTGATAAAATATTTTCATGATTGACTACTGGGCTATTTGGGAACTCAAATCTGTTTCTAATGTCAGTCTCACTCTAAGTTTAAATGTGTGGACAGTACGAACAGGAAATCATTATTTCTTTATATATACATATATGTGTGTGTGTATATATATATGTGTGTGTGTGTGTGTGTGTGTGTGTGTGTGTGTGTGTGTATACACATACACATATATGTTATTATGTTGTTCTGTTGTTATGTGTCGCTGAGTCATTTGCGACTTATAGCAACCTTATGTACAACAGCCCTAAACCCTGCTCTATCCTGTGCGAATTGCATTGCCTCTGACACACCCATCCCGATTACCCCAGTCACTGAATCAATCCACCTCATAGAGGGTCTTCCCCTCTTTCCCCGTTCCTCCACCCTACTAAGCATGATGTCCCTCTAGAAGGACCTGTCTCTCCTTACAACATGTCCAGAGTATGTCAGATGAAGCCCCAGAATCCTTGCCTCCAAGGTGTAGCCTGATTTAACACGCTCCAGGATGAATCTTTTTGTTTTCTTGGCATTCCAGTCAATAGTTTTCTTCAGCACCACAGCTCAAAGGCATGAATTCTCCTTCTATCCTCCCTAGTCAATATCCAACTCTCTGATGCACAACAAGTGATTGAAAAGACCATGGCCTGTATCATGCACACCTTAGTCTCCAGAGAGACACCGTTGCTCTTGAGTACTTTAGAGAGGTCCCTAACAGCATACTTTCCCATCGCGATACGTTTTTTCATTTCCTGGCTGCTGGTGCCAAGAGTGTTGACCACGGAGCCAAGCAAACTGAACCTGTGAACAATCTCAATCTCTTCGCCATCCATCCTGATGCTACCAATTGGTCCAGGGATGAGAATCTTTGGCTTCTTGACATTGAGCCTCAGTCCATACTAAAGGCAGCAGTCCTTGACCCTCTGTAGCAAGTCCATGAGGCCCTCCTCAGTTTTAGCAAACAGGGTTTTATCATCTGCATAGCGAAGATTGTTAATAGATCTTCCACCAATCCTGATGCCATACCTCCTCATAGAGCCCAGCCTCTTGGATAATCTGCTCTGCATACAGGTTGAAAAGGTATGGAGACAGGACACATCCCTGGCGTACACCCTTCCCAATTTTGAACCATGCGGTGTTACCCTGCTCTGTTCTGATGACTGCCTCTTGGTCCAAGTATAGGTTTCGCATTAGCACGATTAAATGTTCTGGGATTCCCATTCTTCTCAGGGTCAGCCACAGTTTGTTATGATCTGCACAGTCAAACGCCTTTGCATAATCAATGAAACACAGATAGACATTCTTCTGGTATTCTCTGCTCTCAGCTAAGATCCATCTAACATCAGCTACAATATCCCTAGTATCATGACCCCTTCTAAACCCAACCTGGACTTCCGGCCGTTCTCTGCTGATGTGCTGTTTCAGTCGTTTTTGGATAATCTTCAGTAGAATCTTGCTTGCATGTGAAATCAATAATATTGTTCTGTAGTTTCCGCACTCAGTTGGGTCACCTTCTTTGGAATGGGAACAAATATAGATCTCTTCCAGTCAGTTGGTAAGTGGTTGTTCTCCAGATTTCTTGGCACAACTTGGTGAGCACATCCAGGGAAGCATCTGTTAAAGAACAAATTCAAACCTAGAGTTGCTATAATCAAGGATGCTTTAGGCAGAATATTAAATTATCCAGGAGGTATTAAAAGAAGGTGGATAGAATTTCTGAGTCATTGTATCAAAAGGAATTTGCAGGCACTGAAGAATTTCATGAAATAACATTTGACAAAGAGCCTATGGTGATGAAGGAAGAAGTTCAAGCTGCTTTGAAGGAAATAGAAAAAAATTAGACCCCAGGAATAGATAGTATACCAATTGACATATTTCAGCCAACAAATGCTTCCCTTGATGTGTGTGACATATATATGGATAGAGATAGAGATAGAGATAGAGATAGATAGATATGTGTGTGTATGTGTGTGTATATATATGTGTATATGTATATATATACACATATATATGTTATTCTAAAAATGGAGATGCAAATTCTAAGACATACTTTGCAATGATCTTCTGCAACAAGTACTTCAAATCCTCCTCACTTTCAGCAAAATACAAGTTCTTGATGAGTCTCTCTCCAATCCTGATGCCACACTCCTCTTTATAGAATTCAACTTCTTGGATAATTCACTCAGCAGCATAAAGACTGAACATGTATGGAGATATAGTACATCCCTGATGCACTTCCTTCTCAATTCCAAACCATGCATTGTTCCCCTGCTCTGTTCTCACAACAGTCTCCTTGTCTAGGTATAGCTTCCTAGTGACCACAATCAAGTGCTTTGAGATTCTCCTTCTATTCAATGTCAGTCACAACTTGTCATGATCAACACAGAAAAACACCTTTTCATATTCAATAAAGCACAAATAGAAATTCTTCTGATATTCCTTACTTTCAGCCAGGATCCATCTGTTATTAATAATAATATCCTTGGTGCCGCAGCCTCTTCTAAATCCCTCTTGAACTTCTGGTAGTTCCCTTTCTATGTACTGCTCCAGAGTTTTTAAATGATCTTTAGCTGTATTTTTCTAGCATGTGATATCAATGACATTGTTCGATAATTTCCACATTCAGTTGGATTGTTGCAGAATATCAAGGAATGCAGCCTTCACTATGGATTGCATCTCAATATCAAGGAAACAAAAGATTCTTACCATTAGACCAATAGGCCTTGTGATGATGTATAGAGAAGAGATTGAAATTTCTACAGCTTACTCTTTCTTGGATCCACAATAAACATCCTTTGTACAAGCAGTCAGGAAATAAGGAGACACACTGCAACGGGAAAACCTGCAATTAGAGACCTTTCCAAAGTATTTAAGAGTAGTGATGTCATTTTGAGGACTATGGGGCATCTGATTCAGGCCATGGTCTTTCTGATTACTAGCTATGCATCTGACACCTGGGCAAATGAATTAGGATGACAGAAAAAGAATTGATGCCTTTGAGCTGTGGTATTTTAGAAAGAGTGCTGAACATTCCATGGACTACCAAGAAAACAAATAGATATGTCTCGGAGAGGGTGCACCCAGAGTGTTCTTTGCAGGCAATAATGATAAGGCTTCCCCTCACATACTTTCAACATATTACTAGGAGATAGTATTCCTTGGAGAACATGATGTTGGGAAGGGTGGGGGGTCAGGGAAGGAGAGGAAGATCCTCAGCCAGGTGGATTGACAAGGTGACTGCTGCAATGGACTTTTGTGTATCTGGCACCTAACAACAACAATTTTAAATGTTGTATCAAATTGTCTGCCTAATTCTTTTCTGCTCTGACAAGAAAGCCAGACCAGTTCAGGTACTTTGTGGAGAGGCCACAACCAGCAAGGTGAATTTGGCTAGTTCCCATATCAGATGTCAGACTAAGAAGCTGACTTTGTGGAGAGAGATGTGTTGGTCAAGATTTACTACATAAGTTCATGGTTCAGTCAGCTGAGATAGCTAAAGTAGTTCAAGTCACTTAACAGCACTTCATCAGGTCTTGTAAAATACATTGTTAATACCACTGCCTATGCAATACATTTCCTTTTACTAATCTTTCATTTTCTTACCTTTTCTCGAGTGATATGAGGAGAAGAGGAAGATATTACTCTTTCAAGGACTTTCTCATTCTTTGAGCCCTCTCCTCCCTTATCCACATATGCTGTCAAAGAAAGATGCTATACCAATCCCATATGTCTCACTAATACCACAAAAACAGGGATTTGCAGTATTCTCCTTAGTTCTTGATAGGAAGATCTGTTTTCATGTGGAAGAAACTCAGTACATAATAAAGGGATGGAGAAAATGGCCCAATAAGAAGTTGAAATCACTCAGGGGCACAGGAACTGACTCACATTAAGTAAAGATGCTACTGGTAATTCTTATTTAAGACTAAATCTGGTATATATATTATTATCTTTCAAAGGATTATCTATGATCAAACTGACAGACTCAAAAGAATAGATGAGATACTTTGGGTAATGATGCATTTATATTACTTATGGTGAAACAGTTCAGAAAAGTATGTTGAGAAAGATGGCACATTTTCAAGAACGTAACTAATGTCTCTGTATTGTACATTGGGATATTCCTGAAGTTGTATATATTTCCCTTTGTCGATTTTCAACACATAAATACGTTTTCATGCTAGGCTAAATGTTAGCTAAATTACTTTAATCCACATTTTATAAATGAGTATATTTTCTCTGGGCAGATAGTGATAGAGCAAAACCTTAACTCTAATGATAAAATCTTCCCAATTGTCCCTGCACCTGTCTTATGTCATCTGTAGGGAGTCCATTGCTGTCCCATTTGTGCAACTTTTTAACAGATTTTAGGAATTACTAAGAACTACATCCTTGGCAAGAACTCTATCCAAGGTTTTCTTTTTAAAAAACCAACTAAAATTTAGGTTTTTGGCATATGAAGACAGGATAGATTTTTTAAAAATGCTCTAGAAGTGAAAGAAAAGATAAAACAAGATGTAATGAGGTACAGATGTATAATATCTGTACTAACATGTCAAATTTTTATATAAGCAAGATAGTCACAATGATTTTAAAAATTTGAGACACTAATAAATGCTTTCTTCTTGGCCGTTCTAGTGATTCTATGGTCTATTACCCACCATAAGCATTGATATTTAATGTGTATCTTAAATGCCTTTTTTTCAATCCAGGATTTAAGCATAAGGATGAGCACTTTCCCTCGTCCTTTTCGGTTTATTTTTTTAAGAGTTATACAATGTGTAGACAGGAAGTGATGATACCAAGCCAAAGGTTGGTGACTCTAATCCATAGCCCTCAGGCTCGTTTTTAATTGTTTTTGTCAAACATTATTCTAGGTCGTATAGTCCTGGTCTGTCCACTTGCTGTACAGAGGTAACCCATGGTTGCTGTGAAGCTGAACTTGGTGACTGATGTGTCAAATGCAATAATGGTTACCCATTGTGGACACTGTTTGGTGGAGCTCCCTGATTAAAACAAGCTTAGAAGCAGGAGTGGCATCGACTTCCTAATTAGCTTGTCTCTGGAAACCCTATGAACCTGGAGAAGGGATGAAAGTTATGCAAGTGTATAGGCCTTTCGTTCACAGGGTGCTATGAGTTGCCTACAACTTGACAGCACTTAACAACAACAACATACAATATGTTAGACATATAGTTTCACATAGTGTTTATTTTTCTCACTTAACAACAGTAACAATAACAACACAGAGAGAGCTCTGTTGGCCTAGTGGACCGAAAGTTATGCTACTAAGCCCAGTGTGGGTGATTTTAATCTGTGGCACTCAGGCCTGGTTTAAATTGTGTTTGTCAAACAGTCTTCTCAGTGGTATAGCTGTTCTGAACTGCTGTTCAGAGGTAACTTGTGGTTGCTGTAATGCTAAACACTGTGAAACTCATGTACCAAATGTTATAATGGTTACCCATGTTAGTGTTTGGTGGAGCTCCACAATTAAAACAAGCTTGGAAGCAGGTGTGGCATCCATTTATGAAATGGTTTACCTCCAGAAACCCTATGAACATGGAGAAACAACCAAAGTTATACAAGTGTTCAGGTCTGTCATTCATAGCATAGCTAAGAGTCATCTACGATTCGATGGCACTTAGCAACAACAACAACAATTTTATCATTCACCAGCCATTCGTACCAAAGATACAGAAGTTGAAGAATTTAACAATTTTTCTAATACTAAATTATCAAATATTCAATAAAATTCTTAAATACTTACTGGTATTGGGCATATGAAGGTTGGTAAGATCCTTCTCCTACCACCCCCCAAAAAAGGAAGGAGAATCAACAGTGGCACGTGAAGATTGGTTTACAAAAAGTAAAAAGAAAGACCAGCAATTGTAAATTATAGCCTTAGTGATGCATCACATGATAGTACTTTAAAAAATCAACAATGTATTCAATGTAAATACCTTTTTCTACAACTTAACTGGCAAAATTACATGTAAACTTCTCAATATTGTAGATATCAAATCAACTATATCTGTGGAAAGAAACGATTTAAAAAGCTCACTATCAGAAAAACAAGGCCAAATATCAACTGGAAAACTCATGTGTAAGTTCCAGCTGAAGATAGTTTGAACTAGTCCAAATGAGGCAAAATATAACCTTTAGTATATATATATGTTTCTAGAGATAATCTCAAGCAAGTATTGTGTATATTTGTCTAAAGAGAAGGGTTGCATGGCCTTGAACATCTCTCTGAAAGGGTCAGAGGGAGTGAAAATAGCACAATGCTTCACTGCCTTCGAGCAGAAAGCAAATACCCTATATCCTAGTCCCATGTGCCTCCATATCCACATCAACAACAATTTTATTTGTTGTGGTGCTGAGAATGCGGTTCTTTAGGGAAGTAAGCTGGAGAATTATGGAGGCAAAGAAGATCTCCCAAACAAGTCCAGGTTTTAACCTAAGTATCAAGGCATAATTCTTCAATTAGTCCTGGCTTTGGATTCAGTACAGTAATCAAATACCAATCATTCAGCAAGGTTTGCCTCAGAGCAATTAGAAGTCAGCTTCTCCTTCAAGCATCCAGAAAGAACAGCAAAAATCTTTAACTTCAGACTTTATCTCAGAGTTTCTCTTCTCTTAGTTTCTCCACAGCAATTCCACAGTATCTCCCACACCAGTGTCTCCCTCAAGTCTCCCTCAAGTTTTGCTGCCACAAGTCTTGCTTGCTTCAAATTTTGCTATTCAGTATGGGAAGCACTCTCTTTTTTTTTGGAGTTTTGTGGTTTTTTTCTAAATTATTAATTTCAATGAACATTTACAGGTTTTAGATTTCCATTCATTCATTGTTGCACTTTTCTCCCCACCCCACACCAGTTCTCTCTTCTCCTTGAAAAGCAAAAGAAAAACTCCTTCATTGGTATACAATCTCCCTGCACTACCCCCCACTCCCACCCTGAGTATACTTCACTCTGCAACCCTCATTCCGGACTCATGATAATCATAATGCCCTAAAATATATTACTTTTAAACTGTTCTCTCTCTCATCAGTTTCAATGCAGTATACATAATTTATCCAGTTTTTCTCAGTCTTACCCCCACCTTGATGTCAGCCTCATTCTACAACAGTGGCATCATCCAGTATCTGTCCTTTTGTGACTGAGATATTTCACTCAGTGTAATGTCCTCCAGGGTCACCCATTTTGAATAATATTGCATGAGTTTCTTGTTTTTCAATGCAGTGTAGTATTCCATTGTGTGAATATACCACAACTTCTCTAGCCATTCGTTTGTTGATGGGCACTTAGGTTGTTTCCAACTCCTTGCTATTGTGAACAAAGTTGTGATAAACATAGGTGTGCGTATATCTGCTTGGATGTTGGTTATAGTCTCTTTGGGATATATTCCCAGTAGTGGAATTGCTGGGTCAAATGGTAACTTTATTTGCAACTTTTTGAGAAAGCACCACACTGCTTTCCACAGTGGTTGCACAATTTTACACTTCCACCAACAGTAAATAAGGGTTCCAGTCTCTCCACAACCTCGCCATCATTTGTTGGGGAAGCAGTCTCTTATCCTAGCTCCACAGCTGTTGCTGATTTGCAAGACCATATGTACACAATTAAAGTATCTTGAGATCAGAGGGGTCAAATTGTGGATGCCACTCCTGCTAATCTATCAGACATTTCAATAATTGGGTATATGTCTTTTATCTGCTCCTTCTCTAAAATGCTTACTGTTGGATACTAGTCTTAAAAAATAAATGAATAAAAATAAATTAAGACAGACTAGGAAGAAGGATTTTCCATCCACTTTCAAAATAGCAGGCCTTTGAAAACCCTATATACAATAGAGCACACTAATACTAGCAGACATGGCAACTGAGGCTGAGATCTCAAATATGAAAACACAAAGAAGGAAGAACAATTGTAAGCAGACACTAGTGATTGGAACATGGAATGTGAGAAACATGAATGTAGGAAAATTGAACATTTTAAAGAAAGAAATGGAATTCATAAATATTGACATACTAGGTATTGGCAACATGAGATGGCTTGGCATGAGACATTTTGAAACAGATGATCATATGATCTACTATGTCAGGGATGAAAATGTGAGGAAAAAAATTAATTAAAAAGTCATTTCTAAAACCATCTTGAAATACAATGTGGTGAGTGATAGGATTATATCAATACACATACAAGGAAGTCCAGTAAACACCACTATCATTCAAATATTTGCATTGGCAACTAGAACCAAAGAGGAAGAAACAGAAGATTTCTACCAAATTTGGCAGTCAGAAATTGATCGAATATGCAATCAAGTTGTATTAATAATAATGAGTGGGTGTAATGGAAATGTTGGGAACAGGGAAGAAGGATCAGTTGTTGGAAAACATGGACTTGGTAACAAAAATGAAGCTGGAGATAGAATGATTTGTTTCTTTTGTTAGAAACCAAACAGGTTATACACATTTATTTCACCTGATAGTATGCATAGGAATCAAATCTATTACATTTGTGGAAAGAATTGCTGGAAATCAAGAGCTTAATTGCACTGGAAAAGTCAGCTTTCAGGGACCTATCCAAAGTACTGAAGAGCATCGATGTCATTCTGGAGACTAAGGTGTGCCTGATCCAAGCTATAATCTTCACAATAGCTTGCTATGCGTCAGAGAGCTGGACAATGACTAGGGATGATAGAAGGAGAATTGATACCTTTGAGCTGTGGTGCTGGAGAAGAGTATTGAATATTCCATGGACTGCTGGGGAATGGACAGGTTCATCCTAGAGAGAGGGAAGTCAGGCTGCTCCTTGGAGGCAAGGATTCTGAAATTTTGTTTGACATACTTTGGGCATGTTCCATAGAGGGACCAGTCCTTGAAGAGAGGCATGATGCTTGGAAGGGTGGAGGGACAGTGAAGGAGAGGGAGACCATTGATGAGATTGATTGTTACAGTGACTAGGGTAATGAGGGTAAGTGTGTCAGAGACAATAAAATTGGCACAGGATAGAGCAGATTTCAGGGCTATTGTACATAGGGTCACTATGAGTTGCAAGTGACTCAACAGCACACAACAACAATAAACACACCATTCTCACAATCTCCATTGTACTCCAGAGTAAAGTTGTAGTCATTGTATCAATGGATTTCATTAGAGATAGTTGCACCACCCTTGCGTCCAAGGAAAACACTGGTTGTTTTTCCTCCAAGACTGATTGGTTTGTTCTTTTGGCAGCCCATGAAATATTAAATATTCTTTCTCAACACTATAATTCAGGGCATCAGTCCTTCTCTGGTCAATCTCATACATTGTCCAATTCCCAAATATATATTGTTGTTGTTGTTGTTATATACCATCGAGTTGTCTGTGACTTGTAGTGACCTTATATATTCAGTAGTGCTGAATTCTGCTCAACCCTGAGTTAGTCTCACTGTCTCCAACACACCTACCCCCTTTATCGAGTTGCAACAGCAATCCATTTCATCCAGGGTCTTCCTTTCCTGTGCTGTCCCTCAATCCTTCCAAGCATGATGTTCTTGCCAGGGACTGATCCCTCCTGGTAAATTCCCAAGTATGTGAGACAGAGCTTCAAAATCTTTACTTCCAAGGAGAAGGCTGGTTTCATCTTCTCCAGGATAAACTTGTTTGTTCGTTTGGCCATCCACAATGTACTGGAAAGTTTAGCTCAGAGCCCTAAATATCTCTTGTGATCTTATTCCGCATATTAATTTGTATTTTTTTTCATATTTACTGCCTAAATATTACAACTATATCTTATGATTAGTTTGGAAGCAGGAGTGGCATCCATTTAATAAATAACATGCCTCTGGAAACTCTATGAACTTTGATAAATATTAATAGTGGTAGAGGGGCTTCAGGCCTTTTGTTCATTGGGTGGCTAGGAGTCGTGTTCAACTCAAAGGCAATCAACAACAGCAACTTATGATTAGCATAGCAATGGAGAGAGAATTTCCCCCTATAATATTTTCCTTTATTTCCTCTTCAAATCACAGGAACAGCTGGCTATTATACATGGTACTTTTAAGAAAGGCATATCTACTTACAAACAGCATAATCAGAAAACTCCCTAAAATTAATATAGAAAGATTTAGTGTCACATACTCTGAGTATATGGAAAAGCTAGTCCCTGGAAATAGACAATATGCTTGATGCAGTTGACTTACTCATTATTGTTGAGTCCAGCCTTCTAGTAGATTCTCAGGGACTGTAAATCATAATGTAGGAGACTTCCCATCTGTCTCCTATGGAGCCCCTGATGTATTTGAAGTACCAAAGACATTTAATGAAGTCAGTTGACACAGTGGTCAACTGCAGCAAGGGTGAAAATTACATAGGTTCATATGATCAATTAATTAATATGCACAATGAAAAAAAGTTATGAGTAATTATAATTAATGATCTGAATAAACATAATATTTCACTTTATTAATAAGCTCACTCTTTGATAATGTGGTTGTTGTTATGAGCCATCTAGTCACCTAAGACTTGTATTGACCCTATAAACAATAGCTCTGAACCCTGCTCTATCCTGACCAGTCTCACTTACTCCAATACACTTATTCCCATTACCCTAGAAATGATATCAATCCATCTCATCCAGAGTCTTCCTTTCCTACGCTCTCTTTCCACCTTTCCAAATGTGATGTCTTTCTCCAAGGACTGGTCCCACCTGGACATGTGCTCAAAGTATGTAAGAGCTTCAAAATCCTTGCCTCTAAGGAGCAACTTGGTTCACTCTCTCCAGGACAAAGCTGTTTGTTTTTTTGGTGGATCATGTGAATATTTTTCTCCATAATCACAACCCAAAGGCTTCAATTCTTCTTTTGTCATTCTTAGTTATTGTCCACTTCTCTGATGCATAGCAAGTAATTGTGAAGACCATGGCCTGGATCAAGCACACCTTAGTCTCTAGATTGCCATCATTGCTTTCCGGTACTCTGGAGAGGTCTCTGACAGCAGATATTCCCCAGTGCAATTCTCCTTCCAATCCTGATGCCACACTCCTCTTCATAAAGTCCAGATTCTCGGGTAATTTGCTGAGAATACAGATTGAATAGATATGGAGATATAATACAACCTTGACCCACTCTGTTCTCAATTTTAAGCCTTGTAGTGTTCCCCTGCTCTTTTCACACAACTGCTTCCTGGTCCAGGTATAGCTTTCTCATGAGCACAATTAAGTGCTCTGGGATTCCCATTCTTCTCAATGTGAGCCACAACTTGTTATCACACACACACACAGTCAAATGACATTATATGGTCAGTTAAGTACAAACAGGCATTCTTAAACAAAAGGAAAATGTCAAAAAGGAAGAACTGAATAGAAGATTTTAGAGGGCAGCTCAGGAAGACAAAGCATAGTATTACAATGGAATATGTAGAGAACTGGAATTGAAAAAATAAAAGGGAAGAACTCACTCTGCATTTCTCAAGCTGAAAGAACTGAAAAACAAATTTAAGCCACATGTCACAAAATTGAAAGATGCTATGGGCAATATATTGAATGACTCAGAAAGCCTCAAAAGAAGATGGAGGGAATACACAGAATCACTGAACCAGAAAGAATTGATAGACAGAGAAAAATTTTAGGAAGTACCATATGAACAAGAGCTAGTGGTGATGAAGGAGGAAGTGGAAGCTGTATTGAAGACATTAGCAAACAATAAGGCCCCAGGAATTGATGGGATACCAATTGACTTGTTTGAATTAACAAATGCAGCTTTGGATGTGCTCACCAGTCCATGCCAGGAAATTTGGAGGGCAGCTTTCGGGTCAACAGATTGGAATTTTTTTCCCATTCCCAAGAACGTGATCCAACTGAGTGTGAAAATATTGAACAGTATCATTAATATCATATGCAAGCAAAATATTCCTGAAGATCCTTCAAATACAGCTAGAACAGTATATAGATAGGAAAGAGCCAGACGGTCAAACAGGATTTAAAAGAGGCCATGGCAATACGGGTATTATCACTGATGTCAGATGGATCCTGGTTGAAAGTAAAGAATACCAGAAGAATGTCACTGCTGGTGGGAGTGTAAAATAGAACAACCACTATGGAAGGTGGTCTGTTGTTTCTCAAAAAGTTGGAAATAGAAATACCATTTGAGAATATATTCAAAAGAAATCACAGCCTTTAACATTAACAGATGTGTACACTTCAATGTTTATTGCTGTATTATTCACAGTAGCAAAGAGATGGAAACAGTCCAACTGCTTTTCAGAAAATGAATGGGTAGAAAAAGAGTGGTATATTCACACTTTGGAATACTGCACAGCATTGAAAAACAATGAACTTGTAAAACAGTATATAACATGGTTAGTATGGAAGACATGATACTGAGTAAAGTATCTCAGTCACAAGAGGACAAATATGACATAATACTGCTGTTATAATATAGGATTGACACAAGGAGTGGTGCTAGAGAACAAGAAAGTGTTCATAGATCATGAACACTGCAGTGAAACAGATGATGGGAAGAACTCTTTGAAAGGGATGTATGATTAGGCATTAGATATATGATAATAATGATGCATTACAAAGCAAACTGGGAGGTGTTAAGGCAGGGGAAGAGAGGAAAATGTGCAACAATAAAAGAATAAAAACTCAAACTTTATGTAAACTTTCCTTAAAATCACGGTAACATAAAAAAAAATAAACACACTTAAAAAATAAAAGGCAATAGTAATTAATTATATAAAATACAATGTATATTAATGATTGTGTGAAACAAAGTACGTGAATGAAACATAATGTATGCAAATGACTATATGAAAACCAATAGGGACCTCTGGTGACGCAGTGGTAAGAAGCTGTGTTGCAATCCCAAAAGCACTTGGTTCAAATCTACCAGCTGCTCCAAGGTTGAAGGCTGGGAAATCTCCTCCCATGAAATTAACTGCCTTTGAAAGCCCATCTGAGGGTAAGGTATGGGTCAGTTCTGACTCAACGGTACTCAACAATGTGCAAACGTATTAAATAATATCAGGAAAGAATTTAAAAATCTGTTTTCTAGGGGTTTTTGAGTGTTTCTCATTTATATTTGAAGAGAATTAATCCAAACATAATTTTCTGTAAGAGTTCATTTCAAATGAACTTTCATCAATTTGGATGAATGATATTTCTGTATATTATTTTCTCAATTACCTCTTTTTCTCTAGGTGTTTGATTTAGTTTTGTGTGTGTTGTTATTACTTTTTTTAAAATTCTGTGGGGTTTTTTTTTTTCATTCACAATTTGTTTCAATGAATTTTCCCACACATTGATCTATGCTCATTATTACCCTGTTTTTTTCAGATCCCCACTGAATCTTTCCTAATTCCTTCATCTATTCTCTCCACTCCCCAAATTTTGTGACCTCATGATTATCCTCCTTGCCCCCACCTTCAACCCCCCTGACTCCTCCTCTTCCCTCATTAGAAGTTTAGACACATCTTACCAGTTATCATTTTATTTTTACAATAATGGTCTTACATATTTTGTTTCATGAGACTGAGTTCATTCAACATAAAGCTTTCCAGCCTCTCCCATGTTGTAAAGTATATTTTCCAGGATCCTTGCTCCTGAGTGCTAAATAGTATTCCAGCAAGTGAATGTACCAAAATTTTCCAGTCCAGTCATTTGATGGACATTTGGGTTATTTTCATGCTCTCGTGATGGCGAATAATACTTTTGTGTACATCAGATGTACAAAACTCTGTTTGTGTCTCAGTTCTATTTTCATGGGATATATTCATAGCAGTGCAATAGCTGGGTCTATGGAATTTCTGTTTTTGAGGAAATGGCAAACTGTATTCAAGAATGGTTATACCAATTACAATCCCACCAAAAGTGTATGAGAGTGTTCCAATCTCTCCACAGCCTCTCAAACATTTATTGTTTGCCTTCCTATTAAACTTTTTCACTTCTAGTAGGTGAGATGATATCTCATTGTGGCTTTCATTTGCATGTTGGTTTCTTTGTTTTTATTGCCGGTGATTTTGAGTATTTCTTTGTATGTCTGTTGGCAATTAATATGTCTTCATCTGTGAACTCTTACAATGTTTTTTGCAGATTCTTTATCAGTCTTTCTTGTGGAGGCCCTGTAGTACTCTGTAAACTTTTGTTATGAGATCATTGTCTAAGGTGTCAGCAACCATTTTTTTCCAAGTCAGTAGGAGGTTTTTCTTTTCACATTATTCTTAATTGTTGTTGTTGTTGTTGTTGTTATGTGCCGTCAAGTCGTTTTCGACTCATAGCGACCCTATGCACAACAGCCCTAAACCCTGCTCTATCCTGCAACAACCGCACTGCCCCTGACACGCCAATCCCGATGACCCCAGTCACCGAATCAATCCATCTCATAGAGGGTCTTCCCCTCCTGCGATGTCCCTCCACCCGCCCAAGCATGATGTCCCTCTCCAAGGACCCGTCCCTCCTGACAACATGTCCAAAGTATGTCAGACGAAGCCCCAGAATCCTTGCCTCCAAG
>NW_006399953.1:5828435-5834662 GCF_000299155.1 Elephantulus edwardii
TTCTCCAATGCCTAATATGTCAATATTTATGTGTTCCATTTCTTTCTTAACAATTTCTAATTTTCCTACATTCATGGATCTCACATTCCATGTTCCAATCACTAGGGTCTGCTTACAACTGTTCCTCCTCCTTTGTATTTCCATACTTGATAGTTCTGCCTAGGTTGCCCTTTCTGTTAGTCTTCCTGTGTTCTGTTGTGCATAGGGTTTTCAGAGGCTTGCTATTTCAGAAGTGTGTGGCCAATCCTTCTTCCTAGCCTGTCTTAATCTGAATGTTCAGATTTAGAGGAGTATCTGACAGACAGGCAATTTGTGGAGCAGTGAAAGATAAATCCCTTATTTTGTAGTTAAGCATTAGTTACAGTGTTGACCCCACCCCTAGCCCAGTGCCTTGACCCACTTACTTCCCAGCTCCACCCAGGATAACCCTTCACATCTGCCAAGTCCCTTCAGAAAATATCTCCTGTTGTCCAATCCATGATCTGACAGCTTGTATCTTAAGCTTTCTTGGCTTCTGTGATTCCAAACACGTCAACTGCTGACATTTTTTTTTCTTTTGACCAGTGTCTCTTAAGTTTAGTTGTACTGTCTCCAAGGGAAGGTGACGTGTCCTGTAGAACTCCTGTGTAGATTATATTTTCCTTTCTGTTTCCGCCGTTTTTTCTGTTTACCTGGAAGATGCCTCTTCGCTGTTATCCAAGGTGACCTTCCCCAGTGCGCAGCTTCCCAGCTTCCCTTCTGCCCAGGAGCACGTTTTCCCGCCGGTTTTTCCTGGGTACCTGAAAGATGCCTCTTTGCTATTATATTCTTAATTACCTTCTAAATAATATTTAATTGTATTTTTAGTGGGCGTTTACACAACAAATTGGGTTGTTATTTAACAATTTCTTTGCATATTCTTCAATAAATAACATTGGTTATATTGGGTTACATTTTCCACATGTCAGCATTCTAATTGTTCCCATTCAGGTTTCTCTCTTTCTATTATTCTAATTTCCCTGTTTCTCCACCTCCTTCAACTTCTTATCTTTGCTTTAGGTTAAATTTTGATGAGTTTTTCTCACATATAGATGGGTTTTTTTTTAAAAGAAGCAAGCGTCATCTGGGCAATTTAATTTAATTTGTGACTTCAATGTGTAATTTGGTTGACAGGTAATGTCTAGAAGTCATTTCTGTTAGACATATAAAAATATTACAGGGTGAATAGCATTAGAGGTTGTTCTAATCATTGTAAGTCTTGTAAATCTAAAATTTAAATTTAACGTACTTACAATTTTCTCTCATTCTATCATGTACCACCGATTTTGTACCAGGATGGATAATTGGTAGTAGAACAGGTTAATATCTAATTGTGATCTCTGGATAGGTAAAGCTATGGTTTGTTTAGATAATTAGTCCTGTAGACTAGTTTCTTATTTTAATCCTGTATAAATTAATTTTTCTATGACATAATTTCATTCATTAAACATTCAGTTTGACAGTAGTTATTGCTATTATTTCCTTTTTCACCAACAAAAATGAAATATTTTAGAGACCAAAAGAGCAGGAACAAAAATATCATTGGAACTATTTAGGCTGGGAAAATAGACCTTGAACACTGGCAGACAGAGTGAAGGCAACAATTCTTTATTTCTTAAAATAACTTTTAAGATTAATATTTTAATTGCTACATTCATGCTTCAGAAGCTCCCTAAAGGATTCAGTGACATCTCAGCTACCCAGTCAAGAACATTATTTGCCTATGGAGAATTCAACTAGCCAAGGGGGTAAAAAAGAACAAAAGAAAATTCAAAAGCAGTACTCTCATAGAGCAAATACTCTAGAGACAATAAATCTCTCAATAAATACATCCTTAATAAATTTACTTAGAGGCACAAGACAGCTGCCAAATAAACTTTTTCCCTTGAGTATCTTATAATATCTAAATGCTCCAACAATGAAAATAACAGGAGTACATTTCTATATTAATGTATAGTCACAAATTATTTTAGTTTCTTTACTTAATTTAATTACACATCGTCCTTGAAATGTAGATATTATTATTTGTGTTCCTATATTATAGTGGTTGAAAGTTGTGATGGCCTCTTGCATCTTGAGGAGGGACAGGTATGGAATGCTAGGCACTCTCATGCCTTTCTTTTCATCCCAAGTGGGTGTCATGAGATGGGACTTGCCAGATGAACTGGGGGTCTCTGGCTAACAATCCACCAGCATGTGGGCATGCTGGAATTTTTAAATGTTGAAATGCTTGGCCTCGTCTTCAGGCTCAGGGCTAATGTGTTGTGAGTCGGTTTTTATGCTGGAAGTTGTGATGACCTTTCGCATCTCAAGAAGGGACAGGTATGGAACTCTACGCATTCTCATGCCTGTCTTTTCATCCCAAGTGTGTATCATCAGATGGGAATTGCCAGATGAATTGAGGGTCTCTGTCTAACAGTCCACCAGCATGTGGGTATGCCAGAATATTTAAATCCTGTAGAGCCCTCAGGCCTGCTTTTACTTGTTTTTGGTCAAACACTCTTCTAGGTAGTATAACACTGTTCTGTCAACTTATTGTACAGACGTAAATCGTGGTTGCTGTTATGCTGAACACTGTGACCATGATGTGTCAAATGCAATATTGGTCAACCATGGCAGACAGTGTTGGGTGGAGCTCCCTGATTAAAACAGCTT
Organism: Elephantulus edwardii; assembly: GCF_000299155.1. Lineage (NCBI taxonomy): Eukaryota > Metazoa > Chordata > Mammalia > Macroscelidea > Macroscelididae > Elephantulus > Elephantulus edwardii. Next base: position 5,831,109 of record NW_006399953.1, read on the forward strand.
GGAAGCAAGAGTGTCATCCACTTCCCACCCCTCATCCACTTTTGAAATAGCTTGCTTCTGGAAACCCTATGAACTTGGAGAAATTAAGAAAGGTATACAAGTGTTCATGTCTTTTGTTCATAGGGTCGCTATGAGTCACCGACGACCTGATGGCATTTAACAACAACATATTAAAGGTAAGGAATGATGGAGGTAAATAAAAGGTAAGTGACTAGAAAGATAGAAGAAAGTAAATTAACATAAAATTGATTTGAAACCATGTTTTGAAAAATGATTATGTGAAAGCAGTACTAAGGAATGGCATCCACTTCCTAATCAACATGCCTCTGGAAATTCTATGAATTTAAAGAAACAACAATAGTTATAGCTTAGGTTCAGGTCTTTTGTTCAGAGTCACTATGAGTTGTGCTTAACTTGACAGCACATAACAATAATGCAGCTATATTACAGTTGCATAATTATATAAAAAATAGAAATTGCCAGCTGCCTATGAAAATGACAAGTGAACAACTCACCTGGATGATGGTTTCCTGTCTTTGAAAGACTTGTTTCTGGGAAAGAGGAGTCCAAGTCTACCTGGTAGTGTCTAGAAGACAGAATAAACTTATCGGCTGCTTAAAAAAAAAAAAAAATAGAAATTGCATATTCATTTTGTGCATGGGTAATAAATTATAGTCTCAAGTAATTATTGATTATTAACAATTACTAGACTGTTGCTTCCAGACCTATTTTAATTAGTCATATCCTTTCTTAAGGTAATGGAGCAAGTGAAGGAAAATAGGATTATGGACATATACATATCATAAAATATGTAAACATTAAATGCTTAGTATAGCTTATTGTTGTTAGGTGCCAGCTAGTTGAGTATGATTCACAGCAACCCTATGAATAGTAGATCTGAACACTGTCCTAATCTATGCCATCTTCATACTTCCTGACACAGTAGACACCATTGCCGTAATAATTGTGTCAGTCCACCTCATCGTGGGCCTTTCTATCCATTGCTGACCCTCCACCCTTCCAAGCATAATGTCCCTCTTCAAGAAATAGCACCTCCTAACAATATGCCCAAAGTACATGAGATGAAGCCTCTTCATCCTTTCTTTCAAAGATCGCTCCAGCTGCACCCTCTCCAAGACATATTTATGTGTTCTTTTGGCACACAATGAGATGTTCAGTGCTATTCTTCAACATCTCAAGGTATCAATTCTTCTTCTGTCGTTCCTATTCATTGTCCAGCTTTCCAATGCATAGCAAATGATCAGAAAGACTATGATCTGAATCAGAAAAACCTTAGTCCTCAAACCGACATTATTACACCTCAATAATTTGGAGAAGTCCCCAACTACAGTCTTTCCTAATGCAGTGTCTCCTGATTTTCTGACTGCTGGCATCAAGAGTATTGATTTTGGAGCCAAGGAAAATGAACTTTGACAATTTCTATATCTTCTCCATCCATCATGATGTTGCATATCGATCCAGTGGTAAGAATCTTATGTTTTCTTGACATTGAGATGTAATCCATACAGGATTATGCTGCATTCCTTCATTATCTGTAACAAGTACTTCAAGTCCTCCTCACTTTCAACAAGCAAGATTGTGTCATCTGCATAATGGAGGTCATTGATGACTCTCCCTCCAGTCCTGATTCCACATTCCTCTTCCTAGTGTCCAGCTTCTCTAATAATTTGTTCTGCATACAGAATGAACAGTTATGGAGAGAGTATAAAGCCTTAAGGCACTCCCTTCTTAATTTTAAACCATACAGTGTTCCCTTGCTCTGTTCACACAGCAGCCTCTGGTCTAGGTATGGATTTCACATAGCACTATTAAGTGCTCTAGGATTCCTATTATTCTAAATGTCAGCCACACATTCTTAGAATCCACATAGTCAATGAAGCACAAATAGACATTCTTCTGGTATTCCTTACCTTTCAGCCAGGATCTATCAGACATCGGCAATGATACCCCTCTTGCCATGGCCTCTTCTAAATACACTTCGAACTTGTAGCAGTTCCCTGTCTATGCACTGTTCTGGCTCATTTTTAATGATCTCCAACAGTGTTTTGCTTGCATGTGATATAAAGATATTGTTCAATAATTTCCATTCTGTTGGATCACCCTTCTTGGGAATGGGAACACATATGGACCTCTTCCAATATTCTCACTTATTGACTCCTTCATTTTCTGGCAATTCACAAAAAGAGTTAAAATAAAAAAATATATTTTTTTTTGCATTAGTAGTGTATATATTTTTTGCATTAGTGGCAGTAACAAATGTGAAGGTGCAAGGTGAGAATACTGCCCATTGTGAAGTTTAAAATTATGTTTAGTTTGGCTGTATAATGATTCTCGGTGGTTACACAAATATTTAACAATTCAGCAGCTACGATCTATCAACAATCTGCGTTATGCAGATGACACAACTCTGCTTGCTGAAACTGAGGAGGACCTCATGCACTTACTGCAGAGGGTTAAGGACTGCAGCCTTCAATATGGACAGAGGCTCAATGTCAAGAAGACAAAAATTCTCACCACTTGACCAATCGGTAGCATCGACAGCACATAACAACAACAACAACAACGTAATCTGACTCTTATGAAAGGATATTCTCTATTTGTGATATTATGTGGTCATCATTTTAATTTGAATAATGCGAATTTTCTCATGACAATCTCATCTTTCCAATCTAAATAAGCCAAAGAAAAAAATAATTTGTGATCCCAGTGAATATAAATTCAGTAAATGAGGAGCTTAACAGTTTCCTTCTCTATGGTATATTTTTTATAAAAAATATTCTTTATTTATTCCTTCATTCTCTTTCATGCAACCATTTATATACATTGTTTCATTCAGATACATTTTACATTTTACTTTTTACAATAATTTCTGTATGTTAGGTTATATATAATGAATTACTATTGATTACATTTGTCACCTGTCTCCTCAACTATAAATTGCACTTTACTTATTACATAATCCTCATGGTCCCACTAATTTCTGCCGTCCTAGTGATTTTTTTTCTTCCTTCTTCCACACTCCTTCTCCACTTTCCCTTTAAATAGTTATATATATCTTGTTCTTATTTGCTAATTGCAACAGCTATATTATCTTAATCTTGATGCTTCCCAGGTTGATGCTCCCTCGAATTTGTCCTTGGAGTGTTCTCTGTCTATCCATTCCATTTTTCTCCTCTCTTTCTCCTCTTCCCCACAGTTACTCTCCTGTTGTCACTAAAGTGATCTTATACAGTAATTATCCTTTGGTTACAGAGTCATTTCACTCAACATATTGTTCTATCTTGCTTATTGCATTATTATTATTATTGTAATTTATGAATGATTTGTTCTTGTTATTGTTGTTGTTGTTATGTGCCGTCGAAGCGTTTGTGACTCATAGCGACCCTATGTACAACAGCCCTAAACCGTGCTCTATCCTGTGCCAATCTCATTACCTCTGACACACCCATCCCGATTTCCCCAGTCACTGAATCAATCCACCTCATAGAGGCTCTTCCCCACCTGCGCTGTCCCTCCACTCTGCCCAGCATGAT
>NW_006399953.1:5835311-5835908 GCF_000299155.1 Elephantulus edwardii
ACAGGACACATCCCTGGCGTACACCCTTCCCAATTTTTAACCATGCAGTGTTGCCCTGCTCTGTTCTGACGACTGCCTCTTGCTCCAAGTATAGGTTTCGAATTAGCACGATTAACTGTTCTGGGATTCCCATTGTTCTCAGAGTCAGCCACAGTTTGTTATGATCCACGCATTCAAATGCCTTTGCATAATCAATAAAACACAGATAGACATTTTTCTGGTATTCTCTACTGCTCTTTAATGTTGCACATTATTCCGTTATATATTGGGTTTCAACTGTTTTTATATTTATTTGTTTGTTAATATTTGTGTTATTTCCATTTTCCCACTATGTGAAGAATGCTGCTCTGAAAATAGGTGTACACATATCTGCTTATGACTCACCTTTGATTACCTTGGATTATATTCCCAGCAGTGGAATGGCTGGGTCATATGTAAATTATGAGTTCAGTTTTTGAGAAAACACCAAACTGTCTTCCATAGTGATTCTACCATTTTACAGTCCTACCAGAACTGCATGAGAGCTTCAATTTCTCCACATCCTTTCTAACATTTTTATATTAATTTTATTTTATATAGCTTACATACAAATTTAAT
>NW_006399953.1:5837859-5891490 GCF_000299155.1 Elephantulus edwardii
GCCCCTCCTTCTCCAGCAGAGCATGAAGTAGAGTCTGGGGTTCCCCCCCCCAGGTGCCTGTCGGGGCCTGGGTTTCAGCTGTCCACACCACAGCAGTGGACAACGAGCTTAAAGCCCCTGATGGCTCTGGGTGCTGATTCTCACCAGTGGCTATGGATGAAGTCACAGGTGATTTTCAGCCAGCTCCGGTTGCCATATCTTTTCAGTCTATATGCTGAATAGATCATCTGGGAAGCTGGACTCTGCGAGAAGGGGTGTGGCATCAGGATTGAAGGTAGACTCATCAACAATCTGTTATGCAAATATTGCTTCTTCTGATGTCATCCTACATGATTCTGATATTTTCATGTGTCATCTCTGATTTTTTTTCTAGCATGGTTCCATTAATGTTCTGTCTTCCACCTCACTGACACCTTTCTCCATCTTTTTCTGCCATGAAGGTCTTAATATTCTGGATTGTATTTTCACGTACTCTTGCTATTCCCAGTGCTGTGCTTGCTGTACCTTCTCTAACTTGTGGTGAGTTTTTAAGTTCTTGTACTTTTTTATCTATTGTCTCAATTTCTTTTCTTCTATCTTTTGCATTTTCTTCTATGTTGTACAAGTTCGTCCTTATCAATATATTTCTTTTGGCACTGTGTTTACTTTCTTAATAATTTTCATTGTTTCTTTCATCATTTTCAGCTTCTTCCATAGCTGGTCAAATAACTCCTCATCAACATATTTCTTCTCTTTTCTACCTGTAGAATACTGTGTCTGTTTAAGCTGTTGGTAGTTCTTATCCTTATGAGGTTATTAATTATTTGCCCAATTATTATCTTAAAAGTTTCAATCGTTGGGATGAGCCACTCACTTTACTGAAAATCCTTTCTGGGAAAATTTGCTTTTTCTAAAGTCTTTTAAGTCTTCTCTGTTCTGCACTGTTCCCCTCAAGAATCTTGCCTTAATATAGTTTCTTCTTTCTAACTCTATTGTCCTCCATCTAAGGAGTGGCTGACCGATGCAAGACCAAGTACTCCACTCAAGCAGTTTCTATTCAGCGAGGTTTCAAGTCAATTCTTTTTCTTGTACTTCAACATGCCAGCTGAGAAAGCTGAGACAATCTTTCCCCTGCTTGTAGTCCTCTGTCCCAAATTCTCTCGCCCTGTTTGGCACCTGAGATGGCCCCACAGCTATGGAGGCAAGGATAGCCAAAGTGAGGGACCTGGCCACAGAGAAGTTTCAGTCCCCTGTTTCCCCACAGGCACATAAAAGTGCTGGCTCTGGGGAACAGTGTCTTACCTGATGTGTCTTGTCTTCTGAAGCTTAATGTTTTCTTTTGTCTCTGGAGTGGTGTGAGATCAGGGAAGCCAACATATGTAATTTATTTGCAGGACTGTCTCAAGTCAACTCTACCTCTCACAGCAAGCTGAGAAAGTTTTTCCTCTGCTTGTAGCTTTGTCCCAAACTCTCTTGTTATGAAAGAAGGAAAGTATCAAAGGATACCAATAACTTTTAGTCACTTTTTTAGAAAGGCTAGAGAAAACACAAACTAAAACTCACTCATTGGATTGAAAACTTACTCATAGTTGACTTTCCAGTGGATTTTCTGAGATTGAAAATCTTTTTGTCTCCACAGAGCAAACAGAGAATTTGAATCACCAGAAAGCATAGCATTTGGGCTAACAACATAACTCACTGCAAACTAGATTCCAGAGCTGAAGGGAAAATGAAAGAAAACTAGTAGACACCTTTATCTGAATGTTACAATTTATGTATTTCTATGACATTAAACCTTACATATATTCCAAAAGGAAATTATAATCCCCATTTGATATGTAGAGCTCAGACCTTTAAAGAATTTAGTGAGAATGAATTACTTGTGGTAGAACAAAGTCAAGTTGATAAGAATTACAAAGTAAGCACACTCTCAGTTATATAGATGATAGATAGATAGGTATAGATAGATAGATAGATAGATAGATAGATATTCCTATAAATATGGATAAATAATGAATATGTAATGCAATGACTGTCTAGAATTCTGGGTTAAGAGGAAGCTAAAGTAAAATCATATTCTCATTCTTGTTGTCAAATGTTGTTGAATCAACTACAACTATAAGACTCTCTGCCATGCTCAATATTTCAGTCACTGTCTCAGCCCATCTCATCAAGGGACTTCCTCTCCTTCACTGACCTTCTACTGTTCTCACTATGCTCTCCTTTCCTAAGGACTAGTGTTTCCTGACATCATGTCCAGAGCCTGAGATACCAAATCTCTTCCTAGAGAAATTATCTCCAAGAATGGATGTTTTTTCTTTGACAATACCTGGAATATTTCATATTCTTCATCAACACCTCACTTCAAAGGCATCATTTCTTCATCAGCCGTTCTTATTCAAGGTCAATGTGTTTATGAAGCAATTGAAAATACTCTTATTTGGATCAGTTGCACCTTAGTCTTTAAGCTGACATTGTTGCTCTTTAAACCTTTGAAGAGGTCTTTGACAAAAGATTTACACAATACATTTCAACCGCTGCATTTCACTGGTTTAGCCTTTGACTAAGTGTTTTAAGTCTTAACTTTCTGCAAGCAGGGTTGTTTTAGGCTGCTGTAGTTGATATTTGAATAAGGAATAATGAAATATCAATCATTCCTTCATTATTTTTCCATGTTGGATTCTCCCAGTATACTAGTCTGAACTATAATATACGTGAGGAACCCCTAAAGAAATACAGAGACACTTTTAGTTATAAAGAAATAACTGAAAATGTATTAAAATATTCCTTAGAGACTTGGACTTGTTTCTTTTAGACATCTCATTAAGAAATTTATTAGGGAATGACATTGTTGCTGTTGTTGTCATGTGCCATCGAGTTGCCTGTGACCCATAGTGACCCTATGTACAACAGCCCTAAACCCTGCTTTATCCTGTGCCAATCTCATTGTCTCTGACAAAGCTATCACCATTACCCCAGTCACTGAATCAATCCATCTCATTGAGGGTCTTCCTCTCTTGCGCTGTTCTTCCACCCTCCCAAGCATGACATCCCTCTCCAAGGACTGTTCCCTCATTGCAATATGTTCAATATATGTCAGAAAAAGCTTCAGAATCTTTGCCTCCAAGGGGGAGTCTGGCTTTACCCTCTCCAGGACAAACCTGTCCATTCTCTTAGTAGTCCATGGTATATTCAATACTCTTTTCCAATAACATAGCTCAAAGACATCAATTCTCCTCTATCCTCCCTAGTCATTGCCCAGCTCTATGATGCATAGCAAGTGATTTTAAAGACCATGGCCTGTATCAGTCTGTAGACTGACATTATTGCTCTTCAGTACTTTAGAGAGATCTATAACAACAGACTTTCCCATTGCAATATACATCTTTTAATTACCTGGCTGCTGATGCCAAGAGTGATGATTGTGGAACCAACAAACTAAAGCTGTGAACAATGTCAATCTCTCCACCATCCATCATGATGCTACCAATTGGCCCAGTGGTGAGAATCTTTTGTTTTCTTGATATTGAGCTTCAATCCATACCAAAGGTTGCAGTCCCTGGCCTTCCACAGCAAACACTTCAGGTCCTTCTTAGTTTCAATAAGCAGGACTGTGTCATCTTCATAACGCAGATTGTTGATAAGTCTTCTTCCAATCCTGATGACATATTTCTCCTCAGAGAGCCCAGCCCCGAGGATAATCTGTTCTACATAAAGATTGAAAAAGTGTGGAGAGAGGGCATATCCCTGGAATACACCCTTCCCAATTTTGAAACATGCAGTGTTTCCTTGTTCTGTTCTGATGACTGCCTCCTGGTCCACATATAGCTTTCACATTAGCACAATCAAGTGTTCTGGGATTCCCATTCAAAATTAAATAATTTAAGGAAGAAATGCAGCACAAAAATACTGACATATGAGGCACTGGTGTGATGCAATGGACTGGCATGGGATATTTTTAATCCAATGATTGTGCTATCTACTATGCTGGAGATGAAGAGGTGAGGAAAAATGAGTTTGCTTTCATAGTTAAAGAAGTAATTTCCAAATGTGTCTTAAAATACAGTATTGTGAGTGACAGGATAATATCCATATGCATACAAGGAAGTTCAGTGAATACTACTATCATTCAAATGTATGAACCAACAACCAGAACAAAAAAAAAAAATAGAAATTGAAGATTTCTACCAACTTTTGTAGTCAGAGATCGAGCTAACATGCAGTCATGATGCATTGATAATAATGGGTGACTGGAATGCAAAAGTTGGGAATAGAGAAGACAGATCAGTAGTTGGAAAGCATGGGCTTGGTGACAGAAATGAAGCTGGAGAAAGGATGATTCCATTTGCACAATTAATGATCTTTTCATTGCAAATACATTTTATAAGAAACATAAACACTGGTTATACACATGGATTTCACCTGATTGTATGCATAGGAATCAGATCGATTACATCTGTGGAAAGAACCACTGGAGAAGCTGATTATCAGCTGTGAAAACTAGGCCAGGTACTGATTGTGGAACAGACCAGCAACTACTCATATGCAAGTTCAAGCTGAAGCTAAGGAGAGTGAAATCAAGTCCACAGGAACCAAAATATGACCTTGAGTCTATCCCACCTGAATTTTAGAACCATCTCAGGAACAGGTTTGAGTCCTTGAAAGCTAATGAGAGAAAACTAGATGAATTATGGTAAGATATAAAAAATATCATCCAGCAAAAGTGCAAAAATTTATTACAAAGACAAAGGAAGAAGAAAAGACCAAAATGGATTTCAGAAGAGACTCTGAATGTTGTACTAGAGTGTTGAGAAGCCAAAGCAGAGGGAAGAAATCAAAACATTAATGAGCTGAACAGATTTTCAAAAGGCAGTGTGGGAAGACAAAGTAAAGTATTATAATGAAATGTTCTGAAGATGACACAGGAGCAGGTATTTTTTTTCATTTTTTCATAAATAAGGTGGCCATGTATCCAAGATAATTCATTGTCTACTAACAACAGCAAAAAACAGAAAATAGAGGCAAAGGCAAATGCTCTTTCCTATGACAAATACAGAATAGAGCTTCTTGACCAAATGAGTTTCAAAAACAGGTTTTGTCCTCACCATAGGGAGAGTAGGAAAAAGAGATATTTCTAAGAAATGGATTATGCATCTCAGGATATTCATTCTTTCATCACTTGACAAAACATCATAACAAATTGTAGTTAAGATTGAGAAGAATGGGAATCCCTGAACACTTAATTTTGCTCATACAAAACCTCTACTTAGGCTAGGAAGGAGTCATCCTATCAAAAAAAGGAAACACTGCATGGTTCAAAATCAAGAAAGGAGTGTGTCGGGGACATGTCCTTTACCCATACCTTTTCAATCTATATTCAGAACAGGAAGTTGAACTTTATGAGAATGAATGTGGCATCAGGATTGAAGGAAGCTTATCAATATAGTCTGTGTTATGCAGATGACACAACCTTACTCATCTAGAATGAGGAAAACCTGAAGAGTTTGCTGCAGAAGGTCAAGGGCTATAGTCTGCAGTATGAATTAATTGAAGCTCAACATCAAGAAAACAAAGATTCTCACCCAGAGCCAATTGGCAGCACCATAATAAAAGGAGAAGTGATTGAGATTATTAACAATTTCGTTTTACTTAAATCCACAGTCAACACTCTTGGCACCAGCAGTCAGGAAATCAAAAGACAAGTTTCATTGGGAAAGTGTGTTGTCATGGACCTCTCCAGAGTCTAAAGAGTAAAGATGTCACTCTAGGGAGTAAGATCCATGTCATGGTCTTCACAATTCCTTTCTAGGCATCAGACAGTTAGATAATGACCAAGGATGACAGAAGAATTGATGCCTTTGAGTTGTGGTGCTAGAAAAGACTATGGGATATGGATTGCCAGGAGAACAAACAGTTCTGTCCTGGAAAGGGTGAAACCAGGTTGTTCTTTGGAGGCAAGGATTTTGAAACTCAGTCTCACATAACTTTTGGACCAGTCTATGGAGGACATCATGATTAAAGGGTTAAGGCTCAGAACAGGAGCAGAAGACCCTGGATAAAATGGATTGACACAGTGAGTGTGATAGTGGGGTGGGTGTAACAAAGACAATGAGATTAGGACAGGGCAGAGTTCAGACCTATTGTTTGTAGAGTTGTTATGAGTCATAAAGAACTGAAGAATACATAACAACATCAACATCTCTAGTTAACTGAAAAGAAAACTTTCACTCCATCTCCAGTGTTTTAAAATATTTGCATAATGCCAATGACTTTAAGAGTACTGAGAGGTTTAAAGACTATTGAAATCTTTCATATACATTTCCACCTATTTTTTTCCCTCCTGCAGTTAACACTGAAAAGATTTGTCTCTTGAATGAAAGAGATTCTTCCTAAATGTAAGACAAGCAATTATCTCCAAGGAAATAAGATATTTTTTCTCTTTTAGGCAGCCAATTAAATGAGCTTGATCAGCTTAGCAAGAAGACTGTAATTTCTGTATTACTATACTTAAGTACTTACTGACAGATTCCTCTAGAGGGGAAAAAGAAGTGCATAAAACAGCAGTGTAGCAATGTAATAAGGTAATAGTTGTCTAAGCATGTGGGGGGAAAATCATCCTGTTAAATAAATACTAGATCAGCTATTAGCAGTCACTGGCCACTCATTTTATATTAGGCTCCTTTATACATGTGCTGCCTTTTTCCCTAAATGGTCTTGCTGCCCATTACCTCTTTTCTAGCTGAAAAGGCCAAGTCACAAAGAGCTTTCAGTACCCTCTTCATCTAGGATCTAGTCTCATTTTCAATGCCTAATTCTGTGTGAAAAGGTGTAATCTAAATTCAATTCTAGGATAATTTTAATAGTTCATTTGCATAATGCAATTCTTAGTTCTCATAATTCAATTATGCTTATTCCAAATAGGCTTCTCCATGGACACACCTCCATCATGCATAAAATGCTAATACATTTGGCTCACCTAACATAAAAGCATGGAAGCAAAAAGGAGCAAAGTCAATGGGCAGGTAACTAAAATGAAATTTCATGAGGCTATTAATTACAGTAATTAAATTAATGGTTATACTTTGAATTTTCAGAATTTCTCAATGTTAAAATAAGCACACTTGTTATCTAATCCCTCTATTTTAGCATCCATTGGAAAACTTTATATTCAGACAAGCTCCCTCCAAGCAATGTATACATATTTAAGGCTGTTATGTCACTAATATTTCACAGTTTTGAAATTTGTTTAAAAAAACAAATTGAATTTAAAAGGGCTTTCTTCCAATCTCCAGTGTCAGAGGACCATAACTACCACTACTTACTTGAAATTCTGTCTCCCTGCTTTTCCACATATTAAATGGAAGGTTTTTTCCTCACTTTTTTCCCAATGTGTTGGGTATTGTTATTATCCATCAGTCTATTCTATGAAATGTTGTGAAATGAATTAAATAAAAGAAGTAGGAGAAATTACAGCTTGTTCAAATGTCTTTACTTCCAATGACTTCAGAGAAAATACTTGAGAGAAATAAAGTCACAAAACAGTCACTGTTGCTTAGTTCCAGAAACACAATTGCATAAGTGATAATTACAGCACTAGTGCTTAAATTTGATATAAAGCTTTTCTTTTTTGCTCACTTCATACGTACATAAAGTATGTACCATGTTTACCAATTTGTTCTTCAGTTATGATCCTTTGTAAAATCATTTTGCCTCTAATTAGAGATCACATTTCTATTCCATTTCTAGATATTGTGCCCCCAAATTTAAGTGAGTGATGTAAAAGTACAGCTACTATGTAGGGCCATTTGGCACTTTCTCAAAAAGTTGGAAATAAAAATATCATTTGACCCAACAATGCCACTATAGGGATTATACGCTAAAGAAACCGGAACCATCATCCAAACTGATGTATGCACACCCATGTTTATTGCTGTGTTGTCCACAATAGTAAAGAGATGGAAGCAACCTATGCGCCCTTAAAAAAAAAACAAAACAATGGCTAGAAAAACCATGGTATATCCATAAAAGGAATACTATGCAGCATTAAAAAACAATTAATTTATAAAACATTACATGAGTGACCGTGGAGGACATTATGCTCAGTAAAATATTTCAGTATCAAAAGGACTACTGCATAACACCACTGTTATAAAAGAGGACTGACATGGGGTGTTGGGAGGAGAATGGGATAAGAGTGAATAGATAATAAACACTACATCGGAATTGATGAAGGAAAGAACTGCTTAAAAGTAATATGATTAGGGATTATAAATATGATAAAGGCAGAATAAGAAGTACATTGCAAAGAAGACTAGACTAGAGGTAAAGGAGGGGAAAAGTTAACTGTGCAATTATGAATGAATATTAAAAAATGTGGAGAGGAGAGAGGGAAATGGGGAAGAGAAACGTGCAACAATGAATGAATTAAAATTAAACTTTTCTGTAAATGTCTGTTAAAATCACAATTAAAATAAAGATTTTATATAAAAAAAGAAAAAATAAGTTATTAAGAACAAAGACAAACAAAGAGTCTTGTACCCTGAGGTAGAAACCAGTACAAAAGAAAAGGGATTCTGTCACAATAACTCTGTTTCCTAAAATTAATTCCATCTACTCCAACTCTGAAACATTGTTTATGCTGCTGTCAAAGTTAGCTTTGTGAAACAACCATTTGATGTTCCACTATCCAGAGAACATCTACATGTATAAACACTGCCCTCAAAATTTTCCATGATGACTTTCATAGGCAGGATTCCCAAGAGATAGATGCATAGACAATCTCAAGGAAATCTCTCACTGGCTTGTAGAAGCTAGCAAGTCCCAAGTACATTGATTAGATTTCAGAAAAGAGGCAGTTTTTATTTACATACCTGTGGAGGCTGATGAGTTCAAAGTCTAAAGGCAAGGTAGGTCATTGGTTCAACTCCAAAGAAAAAAATCAGATGTAGCATGCAGAATGAGCAAAAGCTAGTTAGCTTTTCATGTAGCACAGTTAAGTTCTAGAATCCCCGTTCTTCTAAGTGTTACCTGTAGTTTGTTACGATCCAAATAGCCAAATACTTTTGCATAGACAATAAAGCACAAATAGACATTGTTCTGATATTCTCTGCTCTCATCTAAGATCCATCTGACATCAGAAATTATAACCCTAGTTCCACGACCTCTTCTAAATCTAGCTTGAACTTCTGGCAGTTCTCCATCATTATATTCCTCTAGCTGTTTCTGGACGATCTTCAGCAATATCTTTGCTTGCATATGATATTAAGGATTGATGTTGTATGTAGTCGAACTAGAATCAACTCATCCCTGATCCACCAATGGGTTTTCAGAGAAAGTAAATCCCGAGGGAGGAGATTGTTCAATCTTCTTCCACAGAGCAGCTGATGGATTTCAACCAAGTCACTTTGGGATTACAGTGCAATTTCTTAAGCCACTAGAGCTCCCTATATTAATTATATTGTTTGATAATTTCCACATTTTGTTGGATAACCTTTCTTGGGCATAGGAACAAATACAGATCTTTTCCAGTCCGTTGGCCAGGTCTTCTGAATTTCCTGGCACAGATTAGTGAGCATGCCCAGGGCTACATCTGCTTTTTTAAAAATATCAATTGATATCTCATCCATTCCTGAGGCTTTGATTTTTGTTAATGCCTTCAGTACAGTTTGGACTGTTCTTCCCTCATCACCACTGGCACCTGATAATCTGCTATTTCCTGAAATCTTTTAGTGTAGACCAATTTTTGTGACTGTGTATTCCTTCCATCTCCTTTTGGTGCTTCCTGGATCATCCAGGATTTTGCCCATAGAACCATTAAGTATTGCAACTAGAGGCTTGAATTTGTTTTCAGTACTTTCAACTTGTGAAATGCTGAGACAGTTCTTTCCTTTTTATCTTCTAACTCCATCTCTTTTCATAGTCAGCTGTAATAGTTTGCTTTGTCTTCTCGAGATGCCCTTTGAAACATCCAGTTCATCTCTTACGTCATCATATCTCCCTTTTGTTTTGGCTTCTTGCTCCTCTAGAGCAATTTTCAGATTCTCCTTTGATATACATTTTTGTCTTTGCTTTCTACTTTGTGTTTGTAATGGCACTTTTTATTCTTCAAGGATGATTATGTGAAATGTATTTAAATGAAAATTATACCTAAATAAGTTATTGTTCGAACAGAACAAGGCAACACTGCATAATTTAGCATCAAGAAGAGCATGTGTTGGTTCTGTATCCCTTCTCCATACTGGTGTAATATGAATGCTGAATAAATCATTTAAGAAGCTGGACTTTATGGAGAAGATTTAAGCATAAGGATTGGAGGAAGACCCATCAACAACCTATTTTATGCAGATTATAAAACCCTGCTTGGTGAAAGTGAGAAGGTCTTGAAGCATTTGTTACCGAAGATCAAAGACTATACAGCCTTTAATATATATTTAATCTTACTGTCAAGAAACCATAAATCCTCAACAATGGACCAATAGGCAACATCACGATAGAAAAGATTGAAGTCGTTAATGAATTCAGCTTGCTTGTTTCCACAATCAACATCATCAGTAACAGGAGTGAAGAAATCAAAAGACGTATTACATTGAGGAAATCCGCTGTCAGGGACCTTCAAAGTATTGAGGAGCAATAATGTCAGATTAAAGCATGCCTGATTGAAAGTGTGGTCTTTTCAATCACTCAGTATGCTTCTGAAAGCTGAACAATTAATAAGGTTGACAGAAAATAGATAGATGATCTTCCCTTGTGGTGTTGAAAAGAGTTGAGTGTCCCATAAACTGCCAAAAGAACAATCAGATATGTCTTGGAGAAAGTGCAACCAGAATGTTCCTTGGTGACAAGGATGGTGAAGCTTCATCTCATATTCTTTGAGAGGCTGTTCCTTGGGACAGTATATCATGCTTGGAAAGGTAGAAGGTAAGCAAAAAAAAAAAATGGTGAACAAATTGACACAACGGTTACAGCAATGGGATCAAATGTATTGGAGATGATAAGGATGGCACAGGATAGGACATGATTCAAGTCTGTTGTTCCGTGATCATTATGAGTCATGCCCAACTCAATGGCACTTAACAACAAGTTAGCTTTTAGACACAGTCAATAAATTCACACAACAATCCCTATTGAAACTTCCACTATATCATATCAGACATGAGAACAGAGTAAGGATGTTGCCTTGATAATCCTTTTATAAAGGATTAGAGCTGATCATTCAGACTACAAATGGATTATAGCATTACATAACTGCCACATTTCTTCTTTGAATAAATGCCAAACCAGGGGATTATGGCCAACTGGAAACTTACTCTGATTTCTTAACACAGTGACAATGCTATAAGATTTAAGGGATGGTTCCTTATAAATCCTATAAAAAACTGACTTAACCTCCATTCTTTTGCTCATTGAATTGTGTTTACCTCTACCACCATTATTTTATGCTTTGTTTATTGAAATGCAGCATTTCTTTAAAGAGTCAACTTATTTTATTAAGAATCAATCTTTTATTGAAGAGCCTTCCATTTTAAACATTTGCTCTTTTAAATGTTTAAACCGTGTTTTTTCTCCACATATTTAACAGGTAATATAATTCTATTTTTTATCAAAAACATATGTCCTCTTTTACCCTAATTGAGGGTCAAGCTATGAGTAAGTTTCAAGAAAACAACAATATGAGAAAGAAAGAATTGGACTATGAAAAGACCCTTTCTTTAGTCAAGACCTAAAGGGAGAAGAGGTAATTAATGGTTATCCTCACAACTTGTACATCCTCAAAGCTTTTACTGAGAAATTTCTCATTACATAAACAGTAAAATATGGTAACTGGGCTTCAAGTTGTTTCTTTTCTCTTTTTAAATTCATACATCAGTGCACATTTTCTTTCCTCCTTCTCCCATCCCCTTCCTCCGAACACTTTGCAATGTGCTTCTTGTCCCAGACTGTTGTCATACATGTATTACCTAGTCATACATTCTTTTCAGACCATTCTTACCTTCTTCTGTTCCAACACAGTGTTTGTTATCTATTCACTCTTTTCTTATTTTCCCCCCAACAACCCATGTCATTCCTATTTTTTTAACAGCAGTGTATTCAGTATTTGTTTCTTTGTGATTAAGATATTTCATTGAGCATAATGTCCTCCAGGTTCACCCATGTTATGTAGTCATCTCACCCCAACAACAATAGCAAAGTTCAACAGGGCAACAAACAACAAATGATAGTGAGGTTGTGGAGAGATTAGAACATTTAATTACTGCGGGTGGTAATATAAAATGATACAACCACAATGGCAGGTGGTCTGACACTTTTTCAAAAAGGTGGAAAGAGTAATATTATTTTAATATCCCTTTCTAAAGAAAGACCCGACAGACTGTAGAAATTATAGAACAATATCATTAATAGCACATACGAGCAAGAGTCTGCTGAAGATTGTCCAAAAATGACTGGAAGAGCACATTAACAGAGAGCTGACAGAAGTGCAGGCTGGGTTTAGAAGAGGCTATGGTACTAGGGATATTATTGCTAATATTAGATGGATCTTGGCTGAAGGAAGGGAGTAACGGAGGAATGTCTTTCTGTATTTCATTGACTACGAAAAGGCATTTGACTGTGTGGATCATAACAAACTGTGGCTGACTCTGAGAAGAATGGAAATCCCAAAACACTTGATTATGCTTATATGAAACCTATACTTGTACCAGGAAGCAGTCGTCAGAGCAAGGAAACACTGCATGTTTCAAAATTGGAAAGGGTATTCACCAGAGATGTCCACTCCTTTCCAGTCTACAAGTAGAACAGATTATCTGGGAGGCTGGGTTGTGTGAGGAGAAATGTGGCATCAGGATTGGAGGAAGATTCATCAACAATCTGCGTTATGCATAAGACACAGCCTTGCTTGCTGAAACTGAGGAGAATCTAAAGTGCTTGTTGCAGAAAGAAGGTCAAGGATTGAAACCTTCAATATGGATTGAAGCTCAAGATCAAGAAAACAAAGATTCTAGCCACTGGGTCAATTGGCAGCATCATGATAGATGGTGAAGAGATTGAGATTGTTAACAGCTTCAGTTTGTTTGGCTCCACAATCAATACTCTTGGTACCAGTAGTCAGGAAATTAAAAAACAAATTGCATTGGAAAAGTCTGTCGTCAGAGACCTCTCCAAAGTACTGAAGAGCAACTATATCAGTCTGGAGACTAAGGTGTCCAGGCCATGGTCTTCGCAATTACTTGCTATGCATCAGAAAGTTGGACAATGGCTAGGGATGATGGAAGGAGAATTGTTGCCTTTGAGCTGTGGTGTTGGAGAAGAATACTGAATAGACAGACTGCTAGGAGGACAAACAGGTTCATCCTAGAGAGAGTTAAACCAGACTGCTTCTTGGAGGCAAGTATTCTGAAGTTTTGTGTGACATACTTGGACATGTTGCAAGGAGGGACCAATCCTTGGAGAGGGACATCATGCTTGGAAGAGTGGAGGGACAGTACAAGAAGAAGACCCTTGATGAGATGGTTTGATTCAGGCACTTGATGAGATGGATTGATTCAGTGACTGGGGTAATGGCAGTAGGTGTGTCAGAGACAATGAGATTGGCACAGGGTTTAGGGCTGTTGTACACAGGGTCATTACTAGTCACAAACAAATCAACAGCACAAAACAACAACAACAAACAATACAATTTGACCCAGCAACTTCTATACTAGGAATATACTCTAAAGAAGCCAGAGTCATGACTCAAATAAATGTATACACACCATGTTTATTGTTGCATTATTCACAATAGCAAGGAGATGGAAGCACCTCATGTGCCTATCAACAAATGGATAAAAAAATGAGGTTACATTCATATAACTGAATATTACACAGCATTGAAAAACAGTGAACTTATAAAACATGAATGTTTCTTTTCTTTCTACAATAGTGGCACTCTATAGTATTTGTCCTTTTGTGACTGAGATATTTCACTCAGCATAATGTCCTCCAGGGTCATCCATTTTGAATAATATTGCATGAGTTCCTTGTTTTTCAATGCAGCATAGTATTCCACTGTGTGAATATACCAGAGCTTCTCTATCCATTAGTATGTTAATAGGCACTTAGGTTGTTTCCAACTCTTTGCTATTGTGAACAAAACCTCAGACATCAGGGTAGGGTTGAGACTTGGAAAAATTAGATAAATTTTGTATACTTCCTTGAAACAGATGAGGGAGATAACAGTTGCAAAGTGATATGTGATTGGACATTATGGTTATGGCAAGAGTCCAGAATGAAGGCTGCATAGTGGAATGTACTCAGGGGTGGGGATTGTATACCAATGAAGGAATTTTTCTTACTTTTCAAAGGGAAGAGCGAACTGGGGGTGGGGGGGAGGGTTGGGCAGGGAGAAAAATGCAACAATGAATGAACGTAGAACCAAAATCTCTGTAAATGTTCACTAAAATTAATAAAATAGTTTTTTTAAAAAAACAATGTTCCTTTTCTTATGTGCTGACTGTTCTCTGTTTCAGTAACCAAATATATATTAGAAGGCAGCATTAGTGGAAGAATTAAGGTTTTGCATAACCCAGGGCAAAGTCACCTCTTCCCTGATGACAGTCTTTAGTTTACATTCTTCTAACCCAGTCAGGTCCAGCCTTAGTCAGCTTAACACCTATACCAGTCCACCATAAAGATGAAACAATCTACTTCTGTAAAGATTTACAGCCTCAAAACTCTATGGGGCAATTCTCTTCTGTGAGTTGGCATTAATTCAACGACAGTAGTTTCTTCACTAAATTCTATGTTCTTTAGTGAACAGCATTGAGATTTACTAGTCACTACTTCTTTCCTCACAGCCCCCATCATCAACACCAATAATAAACTGGTGCTTTAGAAATATACACAGAATTAAATGGAACTTTTTAAATTTAATCATCTAATCAAGGAATGTCAGTACCATATGGCCTTTACTATCTATAGCAACATTTATAGTTCTATTTCCCCAGGTAAGTGATCCCATTGTCTAAGAATCTAGTCTCTAACGCATTACCTTTTTCACTGGTGTGGTATTAGAGTAAAAGTTGGCTTTTTTAGCCACTAACATCTGGTCTTTAGCTATCTTAACTGCAGGAACATGGTCTTGCAAATCAGCATCAGTTTTGGAACTAGGCTATAATAAAGAGGGCTTCCCACATGAAGCAGCAAGACTTGAGATGAGAAAGACTTGAAGCAAGACTTGAGGCAAGCAAGACTTGAGGCAAGCAAGACTTGAGGCAAGCAAGGCTTGTGACAGCAAGACTCTCGGTGGTGGAGAGACTCTGACGTTGCTGTGGACGAGTGGTGGCAAGGTATGATCTAAGGCTTCTTTCATTTGTGCTGGCCACAGTTGGACTTTGTTGTTCTTGCCTTTGATGATGGAAGGAAATGCTACTTACTTAGCTGAAACTAAACTAACTGAGGAATTGTGCCTTGGATCTGTTGGGCAAAAACATAGACTTATTTTTGGAGATATTGTGATATTCTTTGCCTCCCTCACTCTCCAACTTCCTTCCCTGATAAACCACATTGATAGTCCCGTAAAAGACTCATAGTCTGTGAATCAGCAATGAATAAAAGAACCTCTTGCTGTTGGTGGGACTCTACATGTACCACGGAGCTGGGCTATGTATTCATCTGCTCTCAGCTCGGGGCAGGTGAGAATGTGCTATTCTCATTCCCGCTGGCCCTTCCAGAGAAAAACTCATTGTCCTGTGTCCTTAGGTCCCATTTTCTCTTCTTTAGACAACTGGTTATTTTGTGCCTATGATGTTTTAAATAAATTATTAGTTATTCACTGGTCTCTGTGTCTATATGTATTTAAAAATTTATTTATTTGCATTTTAGTACTCCTTCTAAGGCAAATATTTTAAGACGATTAACAAAGAAAAACAAAAAAGATACAATCTTGATAAAAACATCATTTAAAAAATGTATTTGGTTTCATAGATAATTTTCTTTCAAAATTAGTACTATGAGTGTATATTGCTCTTAGGATTCTTTAAACTTTGATATTGATTATTGCCCTCAATTTTATATTTGTACTTTGTGCCTAAATTTTCTTGTGTCCAAATATTCCCAGCCCTTCTCTCTCTAAATAACAACAAAGCACAGAATAGACTGATTAAAAGGAGGTGGGAACTCTAGTGACATCATTATAAGAAGTTTCACTTCATTCCCAAAGGCACAGGGTGTGAATTCACCAGGTGATCCACAGGAAGAAGTTGGACAATCTCCCCCTGTGCCATTTACTGCCTCTGAAAACCCACTGCAGGGTCGGCTATGGATTGATGGTACACAACAACAAAATATATTCAATGTGACAATCCAGAAACAAAAGATATTAAACAAGTAGATGGTACATGTGATATTAATAATAGTCCATGTAAGGCAGCGTGTCTACTGAGAACCACTCATAATTGGCAATATTACCCTCTAAGAAACTGACATGGTACCTTATATATAGGCATTTTACCATCTAACAGATGGATCTGCACAAGAGATGCCAAGAAACCACATATGAAAATCATGCATGGCTCTTTAGCAAGTTATTTTCAGATTACAGTATTTTCATGGCTCTTGTCCTGCAATGCAGTGGTTGTAGTTGTGGATAAGAACATATTTGAGCAATTACAACCACTGCAGACATCTCTTATTTTAACAAATCATTTAAGCTGTTGCTTTAAATTTTAGCTTATGAAAGTCCTAAAGGTCTGCTGCACTGGTAACAAGCACAAAATCTTTTTAAAAAAATTTATTTTATTAATTTTAATGAACATTTACAAAGATTTTGGATTTTCATTTATTCATTGTTGCACTTTTCTCCCAGCCGACCCCTCCCTCCCCAGTTCTCTCCTCTCTTTGAAAAGTAAAAGAAAAATTCCTTCATTGGTATACAGTTCCCCTGTCCCAAGTGCACTCCACTCTGCAACCTTAATTCTGGGCTCTTGTGGTAGGATATTATGGCTATCACAAGCACAGATCTTTTTAAAGAAAAACACAAATAGAAGTATGGAAAGATAGAAAATTTAATTAGTAGATTCAAACACAGGAATTTTGCTTCTGAATATATAGATTACTGCAATTACAGCTATCTAAAAAAAGTCTTTTTGCCCCCTTTGGAAAAAAAAAAAAAACGTATCACTGGGATTTAAAAAAGATTGATTTATACTATCACTTAAAATTTCATATTATTTCATATTGTATTTTAATATTAGAGTAAATTAAAAACAAAAATGTATGTATTTGTCAGATAGCCAACTATATTTCCCACAATCTTAAGCACATAGCCCTATATATCAAACACAGTTAAATTCAATAAATATTTAAGATGAGCAATTATGCTCATAGCACTCTGCTTAGCTCTGAAGGGAGAACAGAAACAAGTAACATACGAGCTTCTTTTGTTAGGGCTTTCCATGCAACTGTAAAGGACACATGTCCCATAAGTTATATTAAATAGCATATAACTGTTTGCTGACAGAAATTAACACATTCAATTAAAATTAATTTTTACAATTGAAGGAAATACAATTTAAAATATGCTGAGAACAATCACCTCCTGTACCAGTCAGATCCAATTTGATGGTATACACATTAAAAAAAAATATGCTGAGAAGAATGTAAAGACTTTACAATCAATTATATATGGTATAAAATGGCATTGCCCTTCTGTGGCAACAAATAATCAAAAGTAATTTAAATAATTTCTTCATGGATCTCTGTATTCATTATAGTATCCCTTTGCTCTTTCATTAATTTCCATCAAATCAGAACTGACTTAGAGTTGATCCTCTGGTAGGTTTGTTTTTGTGTTTTTTTTTTCCGTTTTTTTTTTCCCCTCTGGTAGGTTTTCATATACAGTAAAACACACAAAGGAGCCACTGTGGATTCAAGGTTGTCAATTATTTAATTTTGCTTGGATCAGCAATGAAAACTCTTAGTACCAGCAGTCAAGAGATAGATTGAATTGGGCAAGACTGCTTTAAGAGACTTTTACAAAATACTAAAGAACAAGGATGTTAGTTTGAAGACTAAGATGCACCTGATTTAGGCCACTGTCTTTTCAATCACTTGGTTTGGATACTGTAAGGACAGAAGAATTGATGTCTTTGAGCTATGGTGTTGGAGAAGTTGTTGTTGTGTATTTTCAAGTCAAAACGGATTCATAGCTGATCATCCTCCAGCAGCTTTTCAGGGGCAGTAAATTACAAGGACCGCAGTTTTCAATATAGATTGAAGCTCAACATCAAGAAAATGAAGATTCACACCACTGGTCCAATTGGTAGCTTCATGATACACGATTGAGATTGTTAGTAACTTCAGCTTGCTTGGTTCCACAATTAACGTTCTTGACACCAGCAGTCAGGTAATCAAAAGATAAATTGCACTGTGAATGTCTGCTGTCACGGACCTCTTTAGAGTACTGAGATTAATTATGGTTCACCTGATCCAGGCCACAATCTTCACAATGACTTACTGCAAATCAGAAAGCTGGAGAATAACTAAAAATTACAGAAAAAGGATAGATGCTTTTGAGTTGTGATGCTGAAGAAGAGTGTTAATCACACCATGGACAGTCAGGAAAACAAACAGGTGTGTTCTGAAGAAGGTGAAACCAAGCTGTTCCCTGCAGGCAAGGATTTTCAAGCTCCATCTCACATACTTTGGGCCCATTTCCAGGAGGTCCAAGCCTGGGAAAGGGACATCAAACTTGGAAGGGTGGAGGGACAGTGCAGGAGAGGAAGACCCAATATGAGATGGATTGACTCAGGGTCTGGACCAATGGGATTAGGTCTGTTAGAGATGATGAGATTGTCTCAGGAAAGAGCATGGTTCAGAGCTACTGTCCCTATGAGTGTTAGGTGATGGCTCACAACAACAACAAACCACATAGGAGGAGACTGTTTATCCTTCTCCTATGGAGCAGCAGCTGATTTCTATCTGTGCACCTTTGGAATTGCTGTTAGCTTCTTACCACTATGACATAGTCCATGGACTGCCAAAAGAATAAACAGATACGTTTTGGGACAAGTGCAACCAGAATGCTCCTTGGAGACAAAAATGGCAAAGCTTCATCTCTCAGACTTTGCTAGGAAAGGCTATTCCTTTGAAAGGGACATTATGCTTGGAAAACTGGAAGTTCAGTGAAAGAGAGGAAGACCTACAATGAGGTTAATTTACACAGAGAGTGCAGCAATGGGCTCTAAATTGTCAGAGATGTGGAAGATGATATAAGATAGAATAGGGTTCAGAATGGCAAATAGACACATGAAGAAATGCTCCAAATCACTGGAAATAAGAGATGCAAATCAAAACCACAGTGAGGTACCATCTCACTCCAGTAAGAGTGGAAAAGTTTAACAGGGCTACAAGTAATAGATGTTGGAGAGGGTGTGGCAAGAAAGGAAATTTTATACATTGTTGGTGGGATTGTAAAATGGTACAACCATCTGGAAGACAGATTGGTGCTTCTTCAAAAAGCTGAACATAGAAATTCCATATTCTAACCCAGTGGTAGATTGAATTTGCTCCAGGACTTAAGAACAATAAATGACATAGTTGAGCCTTTACATCTTGTGGTGCGTAACCTTTATACTATAATAGACAAAGTGCTAGTCTATAGGCCTTTTATTGTAAGAACGACCTTCCCTCTGTAACTTGATTTGTGCCATTATTAGAGCCTCTACTTGGAATATTATTGCTTTTTAATTTTTGACTCATGTACTTTTAACTTGTTAGTTAAATTTGTGTCTTCTTGGCAGCAACACTTCCATGATACATCTTCAAGGATATGAACATGTATGGCTAAGCACAATTGATAACAGTGCATCTAAATTCCAAAATCGATCTCCATTATAGTCTATGTGTTTCCTATTGCCAAAAGGGCCCTTTAGGGTAGTAAGAGATCTTCACGCTGAAACCTAAGCGTCCCTTTTCAGCAGGAAGTAGCTAAGAGAATACGCCATCCCCTTTTCTTTATGAATCAGGATGAAGTCTCTTTCAGGGAGGAGTGATAGGGAATGGCAAAGGACACTCTGACAAAGGAGATTAATCAGAACTGGCTTTGACAAGCACTGTGGCAATTGGACAATTAACACAGACTTTCTAGGGGTGGGGAAGAAGAACGAACTGGGGAGGAGGGTAGAGAAAACAGTGCAAGAATGAATGAATGAAAACCCAAAATCTCTGTAAATGTTCATTAAAATTAATAAAATTTAATAATTAAAAAAAAAGAAATTCCATATTCTACGACTATTCCACTACTTGGAATATACCTTGAGAATATGTGAACTGAGGCCAAAACTGTGATTTGTACACCAATGTTCATAGCAGCATTATTCACCATCACAAGAACATGGAAACAGCCCAAATGTCCAACCACAAATGGACTGAAAAATTATTGTACGTTCACACAATGGAATACTATGCAGCACAAAGGAGCAATAACTTTGTAAATTATTACTTAACTTGGGAGGGAGTGGAAAGCATTATGCTGAGTGGACTAACTCAGTCCCACAAGGATTAATACTCTATAAGACCGTTATTGTAAAATGAGTATAAGGCTCCAGGAGGGGTGGGAGAGGCTGGAAGCAGAGGGATGTGGATGTACAGGGGAAAGAGCCAATTAAATTGGGTTGTAGAATTTGGTGGGTGGGGGGTGAGGGAAATTGATAGAAGTTGTTTGAATTTGTATTAGAATTTTGTAAATAAACTCTTGGAGGGGGGAGATGAATCGGGTTCAGAGACCGGCTGTTTATAGGGTTGCTATGAGTCATACTTGACCTTATGGCACTTAATAATAATAATGACAGTCTTTGGGGTGGCCGTACAGCTCTTTACCCACTGTTGTTTGTTGTTGTGCACTGTTGAGTTGGAACCGACCCATAGCTGAGCTTTTGATGGGTTTTCAGGGATAGTTAATCACACAGGAGGAGAGTGCCCTTCCTTCTGAAGAACTTCTAGTGTCCTCAAACCACATGAGTTCGGGCATACAGAGCAGCTTCTTGCCACTAGGCCACATTAGGATATTCTTATGCTTGTCTGAATAACTAATAATCTTCTCTATATGATTCTCCAGCAAAGTTTCATCAATCATGCCTAGTGAAGAAGGTGTTGCCTCTGACTATAGGGAAGATCACAAAGCCTGTCTCCCCAGAAGACCTGGCCAAAAAGAAAGCCACATGGTAAACACCCATTATACAGGGGATTACTAATGGCCTTTTTAACTAAACCATTTTGCTCATTTTACCTACTTAATTTTCCAGAGTTACTTACTCCTCTTTTTACCATGGAAAGCCTACTTCTAGTTTCCATTCAACTTCAACTTGAGCAGTAAAGTTTAATAATTTAGTAATTGGTCCAATATCTGTTTTTCCTGCTGTTGAATTATTTCTTCTGCTGTTGTAGGTCCTTGCAGGACCAAAACATTTCTTTTCCATAAGCCACATAACCAATAATCTGTCCTCTGATTCTTTGAGGACAAGT
Organism: Elephantulus edwardii; assembly: GCF_000299155.1. NCBI lineage: Eukaryota > Metazoa > Chordata > Mammalia > Macroscelidea > Macroscelididae > Elephantulus > Elephantulus edwardii. Next base: position 5,859,334 of record NW_006399953.1, read on the forward strand.
CTTCCTGACTCCTTGATTTAATAAACTCCTGCTCTAAAAAAGGAAACTGGCTAGCCCTAATCAGCAGGCATATAAACTTTAATGACCCTCTCAGCTATCATTAAAGCTATCAAATTTGCCTTAATAATAAGAGTGTCTTTATGTGTAAATGTCTCCCAGTAGGTACCTATCTTTTGAAATGGAGCAAAAAGAGCAGGATGCATTGAAATACCATCTCTTCCTTAAATGGCACTGTGAAATTAATCTACTAGCCCCATGTGAAAAATTAAACAATAATTGCACAACAGACTCACATATTCTCTTTATATCTATAATTGAGAATATTAGACAAAATGCCTAGCTCACAGTAGGTACTCAGTAAATATTTAAAGAATTTAAAAATTAATTTGTTTGACAACAGTCCAGAATGAAGAGAATTTTAAAGTGGACTGAGGGAGAAGGAGGGAGAATATTGTGCAGCAATGAATAATTTTTTTTAAAAAAAGAAATTAAACTGGAGGAGGAAGAAGACACGGAGAAGAAGGAAAGCATGCAACAAGAATTAATGAAAATCCAACTTTTCCATAACTTTCATTGAAATAACAGTAACAAAATGAATTAATAAATTAATATCTCTCATTTCATAGTCATATTGTTGTTGTTGTTAAGTGCCGTAGAGACAAGTACAACTCACATTGACCCTACGAACAAAAGATCTGAATCCTATTCTATCCTCACACTTCCAGACACACAAGAGCCCGTTGCAGCAGTCACTGTGTCAATCCACCTAATTGAGGGTTTTTCTCTCCTTCTCCGATCCTCCACCCTTCCCAGCATCATGTCCTTCTTCCAAGTAATATTGTAGCCCTATACAAACTGTTGTCTAGTAACTGCCCACTGAAACTATTCTTGATTCCTAAGCAAAATGACTTTTACAAATTGTTTTTATAATTTAAAAATTTATAATGGATGATCAAAATTTTCAAAACATGGTATTCCACTTTGAAATTCCAGTAACAAGTAACACCTCTTCTACAAATACTAAACACTAAAAGTAGGTTTGTTATTTACTAATTTATTCAACATATATTAATTGGACATTCTGACAGCTTAGTGGTACTGAATTATAGTGACAACACAAAGGTACATGGTTCAAATCCACCAGCTGCTCTGTGGAAGACAGTTGAGCAGTGACCTCCTTTGAAAATCTGAGTGTCAGCTACAGGTCAGTTTCAATTTGACAGTAAACAAGAAGAACATCATGATAATTGAGGTTATGGTGCAATAACAGTTTGAAATGTCAATGACTCACAACAACCAGATATGTGATTTGCCCACCCTATCTGTCTATTGCAGGTGGATAAGAAAGTTTTGATCTCTTTAATCTCTCACTGACCTAGTTTGATAGAGAATCCTCTCACTGTATTCTTCTATAATCACAGATGCAGAGAGAATAGAGACATTAATAAAATATTTCACATTCATCAAAATATCATTGATGAAAATCATATGATGATACCTAAATTAAAGAGGCACAGATAGAATCTTCCCTCTCTCTATGACACCACAGGAGAAAATCAGAATATTTTGTGAAGCAGCAATACAATCTTCTGCAGCACTGCATAAATATCACACTTAAGAAGACAGTAAGATAGCAAGATAAACAAGACAATTATTCGATTATTGTTGGCTCTACCATCATCTCTCTGAAATTAGGAAGTCTTTCTTTTTCTTTATCTTCTCCAGAAATGTCCATGTTCAATTTGTGATTGTAAATAAAGATGACTGCATTTATTGCAAGGAAATTCTGGTGGCAACTTGAATCTGCAATCAGCTCCGTGGGAGAAAGAGGGATATTGTTCTCCCTAGCAATTCACTGGAGGGTCAGCTATAAGTCAGTTCCAACTCAGCATTAGTGAATGAGAATGTGAAAGGCATTTGTTCAACAGGAGTAGCTACAAAATAAATCTCAATAAATTAATTAAGAGATGAAAACACTTTGCATTTCTGAGGCTTTAATGTAGACTTTTAGTCAAACGTGTGCTGTTTAGTTTATCACAACAAGGCATGTTGTTGTTATGTGCCTTCGAGTCACTTGCAACTCATAGTGACCCTATGTGCAACAGCCCTAAACTCTGCTCTGTCCTTTGCCAATATCACTGTCTCCCGATTACCCGAGTCACCGAATCAATGCACCTCCTAGATGGCCTTCCCCTCCTGCACCTACCCTCCACCCTCCCAAGCATGATGTCCTTCTCCAAGGACTGGTCTCTCCTTACAACATGACCAAAGTATGTCATATGAAGCCTCAGAATCCTTGCCTCCAAGGAGCAGCCCAGTTCAACCCTCTACAGAATGAATCTGTTTGTTTTCTTAGCAGTCCATGGTACCCTAAATACTCTCCTCCAACACCAAAGCTCAAAGGCATCAATTCTCATTCTATCCTCCTTAGTCATTGTCCAACTCTCTGATGCATAACAAGTGATTGCAAAGTCCATGACCTTAGTCATGATGCACCTTAGTCTCCAGAGAGACACCATTGCTCTTCAGTACTTTAGAGAGGTCCCTAACAGCAGACTTTCCCATCGCAATACATCTTTTAATTTCCTGGCTCCTGGTGCCAAAAGTGTTGACTGTGGAGCAAAGCAAATTAAAGCTGTTAACAATCTCAATCACTTCACCATCCATCCTGATGCTGCCAATTGGTCCAGTGGTGAGAATCTTTGTCTTCTTGACATTGAGCCTCAATCCATATTGAAGGCTGAGTCTTTGACCCTCTGTAGCAAGCGCTTCAGGTCCTCTTCAGTTTCAGCAAGCAGGGTTGTATCATCTGCGTAGCACAGTTTGTTGATAGATCCCACCAATCCTGATGCCTCATTTCCTCTCATAGATCCCAGCCTCCCAGATGATCTGTTCTGCATACAGATTGAAAAGGTATGGAGACAGGATACATCCCTGGCATACTCCCTTCCCAATTTTGAACCGTGCAGTGTTTCCTTGCTCTGTTCTGATGACTGCCTCTTGCTCCAAGTATAGGTTTCACATTAGCACGATCAAGTGTTCTGAGATTCCCATTCTTCTCAGAATCAGCCACAGTTTGTTATGATCCACACAGTCAAACGCCTTTGCATAGTCAATGAAACACAGATAGACATTCCTCTGGTATTCTCTGTTTTCAGCCAAGATCCATCTAACATTAGCTACAATATCCCTATGATCACCACCCCTTCTAAATCAAACGACGAGCAACAAGGCATACTATAAGTATTGTGTCCTATCTGAATTCAGGGAGTAATTTACTGATTCAGTTCTTTGTGGCAAAAGTTAAGCATTTCACTGCTGAAAGGTAAGGGATGGAAATCCTCCAGTCATTCTACAGAAAAAGAGATTGGTGATCTTCTACTATAAAGACAATACCACAAGAATACTAGGGGACTTAAGTACACCATTCTCACTAAAGGACAGACCAACTCAAAAGAAATTTGGTAAAGATGCAGAAGAAATCAACTATATAATTAAACAACTCAACCTCATAGAGGTATTCAGGGTACTTTGTCCAAAAAACTTCTCAATTTACTTTCTTCTCAGTTGCACAAGGTGCATACTCTAAAGTTGACCACATATTAGGACCCAAAGTAAGCCTTAATAAAGGAAAAAAATTAAAATACTACAAGTTATCAGCTCACAGTGCCATAAAAATAGAAACTATCTAAAAACAAAATAAAGGAAAAAGAACACTCACATAGGAGCTAATAACACCTTCCGTGCCTAGGTACAACTAGGTTATAGAAGAAATAAAAAGTTAAATAAAAGAGTTCCTTTAAATTCGTGAAAATCAAAACCTCTGAGATATAATTAAGGCGGTCATCAAGGGTCAGTTAATAGTAACAAGCAAACATAAAAAGAGAAGAAAAGAGACAAACAAACTACCATCGAGAGCTTTATGCTGAGTGAACTAACTCAGACCCACAAGGACAAATAGTGTATAAAACCACTATTATAGAATGAGCATAACGGTCCAAGGGGGGCGGGGCTAGAAGAGGGTTGAAGCAGAGGGATGAGGATGTTAATCATGGAGTTGTACAATTTGATGGGGGGATGAGATAAATTGGAAAAAATCTGTTCTCAAAAACAATGTATTAGAATTTTGTAAATAAACTAGTATAAAAAAACAAAAGTTCAAACATAAATTGTAAAACAAAACAAAACAAAAAACCAACACACAAACAACCTAAGAAAAAAAGAACAGCAAGCTAATCTCACAGTCTATAGAAAGCAGCAAATTGTAAGGAAATCAAAGGTATGGGAAACAGTAGAATGATTGAAAACATCAGAAAAGCCAGGAGATTGCTCTTTGAAAGGTTAATAAAATAGACAAACAATTGGAAAATTTAACAAAAGAAAGGAAGGAAAAGACACAGCTAACACTGATAAGAAATAAAAAGATGTTATAGCACAACAGAATCAGCTGAAAAGAAATTGATAATATCAGAATATTATGAAAAACTATTCTTAGATAAACTTGAAATTTTAGAGGAAACAAACAATTTCCTGAAAACCTCACTTTACCCAAATTGACACAGACAGAAGTGGAACCCTTGAACAGATTCATTACAAAATTGAGCAGGTCATTCAGACACTCCTCTGCTCCTAAAAAAGTGCAGGTCCAGATGGTCTCACACCTGAATTCCACCAAACATTCAAAGAGCAATTATCACTAATTCTACTAAAATTATTTTTAAAAATAGAAAAAGCAGAAATATTCTCAAAGTCATTCTATGAAGCAAGCATAACCCTAGTACCAAAACCAGGCAAAGACAGAAAAGAAAATTATATCTCTCATGAACTTAGATGCAAAATCCTTAACAAAATCCTGGCCAACAGAATCCAAGAGTATACACAAAATAAACTTTATTATGACCAAGTGGGGTTCATAGCAAGAATGCAGGGATGGTACAACATAAGAAAAACAATTAATATACTTTATCACATTATCAAAATGAAGAATAAGAACTACATGATGCTATCAATTGATAAAAAAATGGTAATTAATTATAAATATATAATGTATATGAATAATTGCATAAAATACAATGTACATGAATGAAACACAATGCATATGAATGATTGTATAGAATAAAAAGTAAATGTATTGAACATCATGCATATGAATGATTGTATAGAATAAAAAGTAAATGTATTGAACATCATGCATATGAATGATTGTATGCAAACCAATAAAAAAATTTCAATTTTAAAGCATAAAATAAAAGTTCTTCTTAAACCTCTCTAGACCAAATATTACACTCTTTTTTTTGTGGTGTAATATCAAGAATTATTAGCCTCAAATCTAAAAATGTAAATTCCTAAATACAAAAATTTGTGCTGTGTGTTTATTAAAACTACTGAATATCATTATCAGCCTTTTAAGAGTCAGAGAAAAGAGTTAAAAAATAAAAAAGAGCAGTGTTAAAAATGCCTGATAAATAAAATCTCAAAATGAAGCATGTATCCTAAAAGAAAAGCAACATACTTGCTACTTTAAGATGCTTCCCCCCCAAAAAAAAAATACTCCCAATTATCTTTACCAAATACCCGCTTATTAAGTTATTTTTTTAATGGAGTAATTTTCCTGTCCTAATCTTTTCTTTTCAACACTTGCAAGATTTTTCTTGGAAAATTACCATTGTTAAAAGTTACTGTTTTTCTTGTTTTGCAATTGGTGTGGATCATAGTACTGTCAGAGCCAATATTGCCAAGTATTAGCTGCTTCTGTCAAGCAGGAGCTGTAAGAGTGAGTCTAATTTTCCAATTTCTTTTCTTGTGTTTTCTCTGGTCAAGATTATATTATCTGACATGTAGAACTTACTCATTTTTACTTCCAATCTAAAATCTCCTCTTTTAAATCTAATTATTTTCAACTCTGAGGGATATATCAACTTACAATATAATTGTGTTTATTAACTTAATTTTTAGATTAATACAATTAAGAGTATTTTAATCCATTTAACTATTATTTGATTTAAGAAGAATGTTCTTTTTCATAACACCCAAATCTCCTGTGCAACTTTAAATTGATTCAAAGTGTCATATATTCTAAATAATTAAATAGGGCTTTCTTCAGTTTGAATTTAAAATCCTCTCCTTGTCGCTAAAGAAAATCCTCAGGGGAACCTAATTAAGGTTAACCTATTTACTATATGTGTCACATATCATCTAATTATAGAAACATTCCCTGTTTTGGAACAATGGGAGTACTAGGCCACCAGACTTCCCTGGTGAGAGAGAGAGAGGGAGAGAGGGAGGAAAGGAGGGAGGGAGGGAGGAAGGGAGGAAGGGAGTAAGATCAAGAAATCTATATACCTAGATGGAAATAGATATCTTTTCCTATATCTATCTATCTATCTATCTATCTATCTATCTATCATCTATCTATTTATCTGGAAAAGGATAGACAATCTACTCCCATGGGATTAACTGTCTCTGAAAACTTGCTAAAGGATCAGCTATGGGTCTGTTCCAACTTGATTGCACAAAACAACAACTATATATCTATCATCTCTCTCTATCATCTATCATCTATCTATCTATCTATCTATCTATCTATCTATCTATCATCTGTCTCTGTCCCTGTCTCTATCTCTGTCTCTATTTCTATCTAGCTCCAGTCTATCTATCTATCTATCTATCTATCTATCTATCTATCTATCTGTCTATCTATCTATCTAAATTTCCACTTTCATTTAGTTACTTCTGACTCACACCAGGCCTCCTAAACTTTTACCAGAGTAAACTGCTTGTCTTTCTTGTGAGTACTCTACCTGTTGGCTTCAAACCACCTGCCTTTGATAAACAGCCTGACATATTTTGTACTACATCACTGGGGAGAAAAATGCATATAAATATTAATATATTTTAACATTTATACATATAGTCTTTTCAGTCTTTTTTAACTCCTTTGAAAAATTAACAATGAACAAAATGACAGAAAAATTGATGCCTTTGAATTGTGATATTGCAGAAGAGTAGTAACTATTCCATGGACTGTCCAAAGATATTCCAACAGATACGTCTTAGAAAAAGTGCAGGCAGAATGCTCCTCGGAAGCAAAGATGGCAAAGTTTCACATCACTTAATTTAGGTATTTTACTCAGAGAAGTTATTTCTTGGAAAGGAACACTGTGATTGGAAGGTGGAGGGTCAGCAAAAGAGGGTAAGATCCTCAGTGAGATAAATTGACACAGTAAGAGTAGCAATGGGTTTAAGTGTATCAGAGACGATGAGGATGGCACTGGATAGGACAGAGTTAAGATCTGTTTTATACAGAGTCATTGTGAGTTGTACTCTACTCAGCTCTAATAAACAGCAGTAGCAACATATCTATTTTTTTTTCCTTTCTCTCTTTCTTTCTTTCAATGTTAAACACTTAATCAAAACAACACAAGAATCACCAGGTAGAATAGTGCTTCAATATATAAATATTATTACTACAGTAGTCATTATTGAACATAATTATTATTTGAGTGATGAGAAAAAGAATGTCAAAAGAGTTCAGGAGTTACTCAAAGCAACCCTGTCAATGCAAGTGGCAAAGCCATATCTTCTAACTCTAAATTCAGTGATTTTTCTGTTACATCCGTATGATCTAGGTGTTAAAACAATATGATCTATGATAGGTCAGAAGAGAGCAAGGAAACACTGCATGGTACAAAATCAGGATGCACTTAATCTTCATACCTTTTCAATATACATGCAGAACAGATCATCTGAGAGGAGGCGCTCTCTGGGGAGGAATGTGGCATCAAAAACTGAAGAAAGACTCATCAACAATATGCATTATGCAAATGACACAACTTTACCTGCTGAAAATGAGGAGGACCAGAGGCATTTGCTGCAGAAAATCAAGGACTGTAGCTGGCCTTAAATAGTAACTGAAGCTCAACATCAAGAAAACAAAGATTCTTACCACTAGGCCAATTGGCAGCTTCATGATGAACAGTGAAGAGATTGAGATTGTTAACAGCTCAGTTTGCTTGGCTCCACAATCAACATTTTTAGTACCAGCAGCCAGGAAATCAAAAGAAGATTGCATTGGGAAAGTCTATTGTCAGAGACCTCTCAGAGTACCGAACAGCAACGATGTTAGTCTAGAGTGTAAGGTGTGCCTAATCTGGGAAATGGTCTTTGCAATTACTTCTTATGCATAAGAAATCTGGATAAAGTCTAGAGATAATAGAAGAAGATTTTATGCCTTTGAGCTGTGGTACTGAAGAAGAGTATTGAGCATACCATGGACTGCTAGGAAAACAAACAAGTTCGTCTTGGAGAGGGTGAAGACAAGTTGCTCCTTGGAAGTAAGGATTCTGAAGCTTCATCTGACACACTTCAGGCTTCTTTCAAGAAGGTACCAGTCGCTGGAGAAGGAAAACATGTTTGGGAGAGTGGAAGGGAAGTACAAGAGAGAGAGAAACTGGATGAGATGGATTAATTCAGTGGCTGAGATAATGGGAGTAGGTGTGTCAGAGACAATACGTTTGGTTCAGGATAGAGCAAGGGTTCAGAGTCGTTGTACAAGCAACTCTACAGCACATAACAGCATTCCAGAGAATTAACCAGATGACAGTTGTTGTTATGTGCCGTTGAGTCACCTGCTACTCAAGGTGACCTTATGTAAAACAGCCCTAAACCCTGCTCTATCCCTGCCAATCTTATCGTCTTATGGTCTCCAACACACCTATCCCCATAACCCCAGTGACTGAATCAATACATTTCATCTAGGGTCTTCGTCTCCTGTGCTGTCCCTCCACCCTCCCGAGCATAATGTCCCTCTCCAAGGATGGGTTCCCACCTTGCAACATGTCCAAAGTATGTCGGGTGAAGCTTCAGAATCCTTGTCTCCAAGGAGCAGCCTGGCTTCACCCTCTATAAGATGAACATGTTTGTTCTCCTAGCAGTCCATGGTGTATTCAACACTCTTCTCCAGCACCACAAATCAAAGGCATCAATTCTCTTTCTATCAACCCTAGTCGTTGTCCAGATCTCTGATGCGTAGCAAGTAATTGCAAAGACCATGGCTTGTAATAGGCATACCTTAGTTTCCAGACTGACATTATTTCTCTTGAGTACTTGTGGAGAGGTTTCTGACAACAGACTTTCCCAATGCAATTAATCTTTTAATTTCCTGGCTGCTGATACCAAGAGTGTTGATTGTAGAGGCAAGCAAATTGAAGTCAACAATCCCAACCTCTTCATCACTATCTGTCATGATGTTGTCAATTGACTCAGTGGTGAAAATCTTTGTTTTCTTGATGCTGAGTTTCAGTCTATATTGAAGGTTGCAGTCCTTGACCTTCTGCAGCAAGCAATTCAGGTCCACCTCAGTTTTAGCAAGCAGGATTGTGTGCTCTGCATAATTCAGATTGTTGATGAGTCTTCCCCCAATCCTGATGCCACATTTCTCCTCATAGAGCCCAGCCTCCTGGCTAATCTGTTCTAAATATAGATTGAAAAGGCATGAAGATAGGTCACATCCCTGCCATACCCTTCCCAATTTTGAACCATGTAGTGTTTCCTTGCTCTGTTCTGACGACTGCTTCTAGGTCTAAGTAAAGGTTTTAAATAAGCACAATCAAGTGTTCTGGGATTCCTATTCTTCTCAGAGTCAGCCACAGTTTGTTGTGGTTCACACAGTCAAACACCTTTGTATAGTCAATGAAACACAAAAGTTATTCTGGTACTCCCTGCTTTCAACCAAGATCCATTTTAACATTAGCTACAGTATCCCTAGTAACACAGCCTATTCTAAACTCAGCCTGGACTTCTGGCAATTCTCTGCTGATGTGCTGTCCCAGTCGTTTTTGGATAATCTTCACCAGAATCTTGCTTGCATGTGATATTAATGAAGTTTGCTAATTTATGCACTCTGTCAGATTACTTTTCTTTGGAATGGGAACAAATATTGATCTCTTCCAGTCACTTGGCCAGGTGGTTGTCCTCCACACTTCTTGACACAACTTGGTGAGCACATCCAGGGCAGCGACTGAAATATGTCAATCAGTATGCCATCAATCCCTGGAGAACTGTTTTTTGCCAGTTCTTTCAGAGCAGCTTGAACTTCTTCCTTCATCACTACAGGCTCTTGCTCATACATTGTTTCATGAAATTCTTCTGTGTTAGACAATTTCTTTTGATACAATGACTCTGCATACTCTTCTTCTAATGCTTCCTGGATCATTTAATATTCTGCCCATAGCATCCTTAAGCGTTGCAACTAGAGGTTTGAATTTGTTCTTCAGTTCCTTGAGCTTAAGAAATGCTGAGTGAGTTTGGTCCTTTTGATTTTCTGACTCCAACTCCTAGCATATTTCATTGTAATACTTTATTTGTCTTCCTGCACTACCCTCTGGAATCTTCTGTTCAACTCTGTAATATCTTGATTTCTTCCCTTTGTTTTGGCTTCTCTGCATTCCAGTGCAATATTTAGTTTCTTCTGACATCTTGGTATTTTATTCCTCCTCTGTCTTTGTAATGACCTTTTGCATTCTTCTTAAATCCACCTTCAAATCTTGGAACACAGAGCACAAGGGCAGGAAGGTAGAGTGAGGGGGTACACACGTCTGTCAGAAGGTTTCTCAGCAGATCCCATATCACACTGATGAATAACTATATCTCCCAGAAGCCCACAGGTCAAGCCCACCTTCAAATCTTGAGGCCTGAGGGCCAAAGAACCAAAGGCCAGGAAAACAACATTATATACCAAATCTATAGGGTTTATAAACCTCTCCTGGGAAACTCTTATAGCATAAAAGGAGGAGAAGATGCCCGAAGGCACAAGAATTCAATCCTGTAGCAGAAGTTCAAAACTCCTGAAGTCAAGAGATAACTGCCCATAGAGGAAGACACTGGCAGCAGCTTGAGGCATTAGGAATCACAGAAGCCCAGAAGATTGACATATAGGCCATCACATCAAGGGCCGAATAGGGGAGATTAGTGTTGAATGGAGTGGGTGGGAGTAGCGGTAAATGCTGGTGGAGCAGGGAAAGAGGTGGCTTAAAACACACCTTGCAAGGGTGGAGACAACATAGAATCGATTGGTTTTTTCTTGTTGTTGTTGTTATTGTTGTTATGTGCTGTCAAGTCGCCTGTGACTCATAGCAACCCTATGTACAACAGCCCTAAACTCTGCCCTACCCTGTGCCAATCTCACTATCTCCAACACACCTACCCCCATTACCCTAGTCACTGAATCAATCCATTTCATTGAATGTCTTTCTCTACTGTTCTATCCCTCCACCCTCCCAAGCATGACATCCCTCTCCAAGGACTGGTTCCTCCTTGCACCATGTCCAAAGTATGTCAGATGGAGCTTCAGAATCGTGACTCATCCTCTCCAGGATGAACCTGTTTGTTCTCCTAGCAGTACATGGTATATTCAATACTCTTCTCCAACATCACAGCTCGAAGACATTAATTCGTTGTTTTCTACTACTGGGAAATATCTTTATCTGCTCTTCTCTGTAAAATGCTTAACTGTCAGATAATGTTCTAAACCTGAGCAATCAAATTAGTACAGCCTATCAAGAAGGATTGGCCATCCACTTCTGAAATAGCATGCCTTTGAAACCCTGTGTACAAGAGAGCACACCTAGACTAGCAGATATGGCAACTAAGGCTGAGCCCTCGAGTATGGAAACACGTAGGAGAAGGAACAGCTGTAAGTAGATACTAGTTATTAGAACATGGAATGTAAGAACCATAAATGTAGGAAAAGTGGATATTGTTAAGAAGGAAATGGAACACATAAATATTGACATACTAGGTATTGGCAAAATGAGATAGACTGGCATGAGACATTTTGAGTCAGAGGATCATATGATCTATTATGCTGGAGATGAAAAGGTGAGGTGAAAATGGGGTTGCTTTCATAGTTAAAAAAGTCACTTCTAGATCTGCCTTGAAATACAATGTTGTGAGTGACAGGATAATATCTCTATGCATACAAGGAAGTCCAGTGAATACCACCATCATTCAAATATATGCACCAACAACCAGAGCCAAAGGAAAAAAGAAGTAGAAAGAATGGGCTTGATGACAGATACAAGGCCGGAGATAGAATGATAGAATTTTGCACAGTCAATGACTTATTCATTGCAAATACATTTTATAGGAAACATAAACGTAGGCTATACACATGGATTTCACCTGATGTTGTGCACAGGAATCAAATTGATTACATCTGCGAAAAGAATCTCAGGGGAAGCTCAATAACAGCTGTGAAACTAGGTCAGGTGCTGATTTTGGAAAAGACCACCAACTACTCATATGCAAGTTCAAGCTGAAGCTGAGGAAAATTAAATCAAGTCCACAGGAACCAAAATTTGACCTTGAGTCTATCCCACCTGAATTTCAAAACCATCTCAGGAACAGGTTTGAGGTCTTGGACATTAATGAGTGAAGATTTGATGAGCTGTCAGAGGAGACAATAGTCTGAAATATGTGGCATATTTAAATATTGGAACATTTAGAAAGCCTACAGGTTCAAAATAAGGAATTGTTATTGTTGTTATGGGACTGGACAGCATATGATCCAATCAACAAAATATAGATATAACTGATATTTTTTGTTACAATGTTACAAACTCATCTGTAGGATACTTCATCTGTACCCAACACAGTTCACTTTGAACTATTTACCCTCTCAATTTCTTTACACATCTCTCTAATTTAGAGAGCTTTGGTTGCCTACTGGTAAGGAGCTGCACTGTCAATCCAATGGCTCATGATTCAGATTCACCAGCTGTTCTGTGGGAGAAAGATGGTCAATCTCTTCCCATGGGATTTTCTATCTCAGTAAACTCTCTGGGGTCAGCTATGAGTTCATTCTGACGCAATAGCACATAACAACAGTCATAACTTCCTATTTTGAACTTGTAGAGTTTCTAAGTGTTCAAACATTTTTCAAAGCTCCAGTATAAATGGTTTCCAAATATCTCTGTAGGATAAAGCCTTCAAAGATCATACATTTTTTTTGTGATAACTCTTTCTTCTAAGCAATTTTTTTTCTTTTGTACAGATAGGATTTTCTTATAATGTGTATGCCTTTTAAATGAGAGATGAACTTTATGAACAGAAAGAATTCTACTTTCTTGAAATTTATAAAAATAGTGTATGTAGCAGTAACAATGATTTCTTTTTAATTACTACCTAACATAGGAGAGACTGGAAAGCATTATGCTAAGTGAGCTAACTCAGTCTTACAAATACAAATACTGTATAGGACTGTTATTGTAGAGCATATACAAGGATCCAAGGAAGGGGGTGGGCAGGGCTTACGTATAGAGTCTCACAATTTGATGGGTGGAGGGAGAGATTGGTAAAAGAAAGAGGAAATTTCCAGTGTGAAAACACTATATATGAACTTTATGAACTATGTTTGTAAACCAGTATAAGATATTTTTAAAATAATATAAAAAATAGTGTATGTATATAAGTATGTGCTCTTTCTAAAGGGGAGGGTCCTTAGGCTATAATAATTTCCCTGAGGAAAAGTGACCTCATTGTTACTGCACAAACTTTTCATTTCACCTAAAAGAAATCTATACATGGTTAACCAATGTAAAAATATTGAGGCACTTGAGAGAAAGGGTTGTTCAAACAATAGTCAAATTGGGAAAGAAATATAAGAAGTAAATAAGGAAAGGGCAAATTAACCATTTTTGCTTTTTCAAAAATATGCAAATTCTAAGGCTGAGACTTATGAAGTTCGATTGCATTTATGGATATGAATGCACCAAAGTCTACATGGGAGATACATGAGGAGTATCTTATGATAATGATTTACAATCTTGGAGACTTGATGGAAGGTAGGTGTGAATCAGAAGCAACTAGATCGCAGTGAGACTTTGTCGAACAATTCATACCTACAGCTGCAATTCATACTGAAAGCTGTAGTCTGTGATCATCATCAGTAAGTGCTGTAAGTCCTATTACTTTCAACAAACAAGGTTCTATCATTTGGACATTTCAGGCAATAGAATTACTATATAAATAATGAAACAATAACTTATTGCCATAAAATGGAACTAACTCATAACTGATCCTCTAATTTTTGGATGCTGTAAATTGCAGAGGAGGAGATTGCTGATCTTTCTTCTGTGGAGCAGCTGGTGGAGTTGAACTTCCCACCTGTGGGTTGGTACTACAATTTCCTGCCCACAGGACTACCAGAGCTCCAAATTACCATGTAGGCCACCTAAAAGTTTACAAATTCTTTTCACATGGACTTACTGACTCAAGAGTAATAGGTCTCTTAGAATTAAATATTTAACTCATTTTAAACACAACTTTGTCAAATTAGATAGTTTCAAAAGTAATAAGTAAAAAATAAATCTGGATAAAATAACTAAAGTTTTTGCAAATATTAGGGTTAAAAATTAGTTTAGTGAAACCATAATTTCAGAAATAGTTCTTACAGGCAGACCCAAATAAACTGTGCATTTATGCTTGAAATTTCTACATTGGCTAATTTTAGACTGTATTTATCAGAAATAATAGTATCTCATTGTTCTCTTTTTTAATTCTATATTATATATGTGTCCTGCTGTGACATTTAAATTGCTCACAAATTTACCATAGTCAGAAAAGTTTCAAATTACACATGTGAGTAATTTTATTTCTAGAACTTTTAAAAACTTGATGATAGTGATGATAGAAAGATTGCTCTTGACTTTTGACAGATTTAGATTGGAATACAACCAAAACAGATTTTCAAAGTGTATAATAGGAGTTTTTTCATACATTCTACAAGGTAATATGTATCACATTTCACGATGTTCTGAGTAATACACTATTATTATGCTACATTTTTGTTATTACTATCATCATCCTTATTACAAGATTGTTTTGAAAAACATGAAAAAATAGAAACTAAGACTGAGATTTCTCATCTTCTCATAGAAGTATAGTGGTGAAGTGTTTAAGCACCAATCTACTAACTGAAAGGTCAGTGATGGAACCTATCAGCCATTCTTCTGGATAAGTAGTTGCAGTCTGATCCCATAGTAATCACATCCTTAGCATCCTGTGAGGTCACTATACTCTTTCTTCTAGGATCACGAAGATTTGGCATAAACTTGACAATAGTGGGTACAGTCTTGGTTGTTGCTGTTAAGAGCTGTTGAGTCAAGTATAACTCATAGTGACCCTATGAACGACTGATTTTTAACACTGTCCTAGCCCGTGCCATACTCACAGTCTCTCTGACATACTCAAGCCTACTGCATCTGTCACTACGTCAACGCAGTAGGTCAAGGGTCTTCCTCTCTTTTGCCACTCTCCCACCTTCACAAGCATGATGTCCGTCTCCAAAGAATAACCACTCCTAACAACATGCCCAAAGTATGTGAGATATTTCACAATCTTTGTCTCTAAGGAGCAACATGGCTACACTTTCTCCAAAACATATCTATTATTCTTTTGACAATCCACAGTCTTGATATATTCTTGTAAATACAGTATTGTTTTTAGTAGTATAGTTTGGGTTAAGAACATTTGCCTTAAGAAAAACACATACACATTTTAATGTTATGTAAATGTATTTTCATATTAAAATTAATAAACTAACTCCTACTTACAACAAACTCTCCAACACAATCATGTTTCTTTCTTTCACAGTGCTGTTTTGAATGACTGAAAATGCACTGAGTCTTTCTTTGCACTCAACTCTTTGTTTTCAAGTCTGAACCACGTCATCATTGATCGTCCATTGAGTGTTCAGAGGTTGTAAATCACAAGGGAGGAGTCTGGGCACCTTTCTTTTGTGGAATAATTTGTGGATGCAAACCATCAGTTTTTGAGTTGGCAGTGCAACTCTTGACGTGCTAAGCCACCAGAGCTCCATCATGTAATGGTTAATACAAACCATATACATCTATTTCAATTTATGTACAAATGTAACTTGAACACACACTTTAAAAAGATTTATTTATAATCTGAGGGTTGCTTTTAGTAGTTTCCCTGAATGTTGTAATTGCTTGGTTAATAGTTTTGTCTAAATCTGAAATTGCAAATATAGCCATAATTTTACAGGAATAAAGCATATTGTTCAAGAAAAAAGCATTTACTTTATGATTATTGATAATTACAAAATGTTGCTATGTTGGGATCAACCCAATCGAAATGAGTTTTTTTTTTGTTTCAATTTTTCTTTGGTCGTATTTAATAAACAAAAATTGTTTTCCTCTTATCATTCTCTTTCTATTTCTGTTTTTTTTTCTTATCCTCACTTATTTTCCACTTCATCTGAGTCATTCCTGAATGACCTATTCCAGTAACACTGTGTTTTATATCACTATTGTATATTATATGCCAGATACTAGTTTAGTTTCTGAAGAACAAAAAATGCATAAGGCATGGTTGTTACCCTTGGGAATGTCGGTCTTTTAGGCAAAATAAGTAAGTAAAATGTAATGAGGTGAGCTCTAGATGGAAGTACTGACAATGTGCAGTAAGAAAGAAAGGCAGAAGTTAATGACTTCTTATTCTTGTCATCTTCGCATGTTTAAACCTAAAACAATTGCCTGTTTATTTGTTTTGTGTCCTAATATAGATAAGTTTTTCTCATAAATTTGAACATATTTCCCCATTTAAATTATATAACTTTTTACAAAATTATTTTAAAGGTTTCTGACTATATAAAACCCAAAAATATTCACCAAGACAATGAAGTTCTATACAAACTCTTCCCCTAGTTGTGTCTCATTTCTAATAATACTAAAACATATTCCATAATTTTGCCCATATTAAAAAAAAATCACTGTTCACCAAACAATGACACATATCTTGTCTATGTGAAATCACATAGTTTCACATTTTTCTGAAATGCCATTTCTTTTTCTTCTAACTTCTGTTTAGATGTTCCTTCTTCTGTCTCATCTTAATCTAATCTCACCCCAAGAGTCACATTCTTCAAAATTCTCTTCTGATATGAGAGTCTGATGCTGTCCATATTTTGTGCTTCTGTAATAGATTTAAGAAGTTGTATCACAATGAGTTATTTTACAGAAGATTTCAAAAGGCAGCACAGGAAGACAAAGTAAAATATTACAATGAAATGTGCAATGAACTTGAGTCAGAAAATCAAAAAGACCAAACTTGCTCAGCATTTCTTAAGCTTAAGGAACTGAAGAACAAATTCAAACCTCTAGTTGCTATAATCAAGGATGCTTTCAGCAGAATATTAAATGATCCAGCAAGTAGTAAAAGAAGATGTAAAGAATATACACAGTCATTGTATTGAAAGGAATTGCCAGACACAGAAGAATTTAATGAAAATATGAGCAAGAGCCTATGGTGATGAAGGAAGAAATTCAAGCTGCTTTGGCGGAAATAGCAAAAAATAAAGCCCCAGGAACAGATGGTATACCAATTGACATATTTCAGCTAACAGATGCTGCCCTGGATGTGGTCACTGTGGTCACTGAGATGTGCCAAGAAATCTGGAAAATGACCACTTGGCCAACTGACTGGAAGAGATCTATATTTGTTCCTAATTCAAAAGAACACTGACCCAACAGAGTGTGGAAACTATAGAACAATATCATAGCTTTCACATGCAAGCAAGATTCTACTGAAGATTATCCAAAAATGACTGGAACAGCACATCAACAGAGAACTGCCAGAAGTGCAGGCTGGGTTTAGAAAGGGTCATGGCACTAGGGATATTGTAGCTAATGTTTAATGCATCTTAGCTGAAAGCAGGAATATGAGGGGAATGTCTATCTGTGTTTCATTGATCATGCCAAGGCATTCGACTGTGTGAATCACAACAAACTGTGGCTTATCTGAGAAGAATGGGAAACCCAGAACACTTGATCATGTTAATGTGAAACCTATACTTGGACCAGGAGGCAGTCATCAGGACAGAACAAGGAAACACTTCATGGTTCAAAATTGGGAAGGGTGTATGCCAGGGATGTGTCCTATCTCCATACCTTTTCAACCTGTGTGCAGAACAGATTATCTAGGAGGCTGGGCTCTATTAAGATAAGTATGGCATTAGGTGGGAAAGATCCATCAACAATCTGCATTATGCAGATGACACAACCCTGCTTACTGAAACTGAGGAGGACCTGAAGCACTTGCTTCAGAGGGTCAAGGACTGTAGCCTTCAATATGGATTGAGGCTCAATATCAAAAACACAAAGATTCTCACCACTGGACCTATTGGCAGCATCAGTATGGATGGTGAACAGATTGAGATTGTTCACAGCTTTAGTTTGCTTGGCTCCTCAGACATCTCTCTAGACACCAGAATCCAGGAAATTAAAAGATGTATTGTGATTGGAAAGTCTGCTGTTAGAGATCTCTTCAAAGTATTGAAGAGCAGTGGTGTCACTCTGGAGACTAAGGTGTGCGTGATACAGGCCATGGTCTTTCCAATCAGTTCTTATGTGTCAGAGAGTTAGACAATGACTAGGGAGAATAGGAAAAAATTATGCCTTTGAGCCGTGGTTCTGGAGAAGAGTATTGAATGTATCATGAACTGCTAAGAAAACAAATGGGTTCATCCTGGAGAGGTTTAAACTGGGCTGCTCCTTGGAGGCAAGGATTCTGAATCTTCATCTGACATTCTTTGTACATGTTGTAAAGAGGGACCAGTCCTTGGACAGGGACATCATGCTTGGGATGGTCGAGAGACATCAGAGGAGGAAAAGGCCCTCTATGAGGTGGATTGTTGATTCAGTGACTGGGTAATTGAGGTGAGTGTGTCAGAGAGAGTGAAATTGGCACAGGACAGAGCAGGGTTTAGGGCTGTTGTACATAGGTTAGCTATGAGTCACAAATGACTCAATGGTACATAACAACAACAACAATAAATAAATCTATATACCATGAGCAGTGACTGCTACATGTGTCATCAGTACCTGCCACATGTGTCGTCAGTAGCAATGGATCTTTTTCCAGTTGGTTAACTAGGTACCTGTATTAAAAAGCTCTTAGGGTGCCCTGACTACTCTCCTACCTGAAGCACTAGATCCAGACTCCACTATCTCAAGGCCCCTGCCCTTGCTGCCTGGAGGGCTCTGGCCCTGCTGCCTGGAAGTCCCTGGCACTTCTGTCTGGAGGCATTGGCTCCTCTGCCTAGTGCCCCTAGCCCCACCACCTGTCTGGGAGACCTGGCCCCACTGTCTGGAGGACCTGTGCCTGCAGCCCCATTGCCATGATGATACAACCTACTGTCTGGAAGTCCAGCCCCTCAGCCTTGAGGAGTTGGCCTTGCTGTCTGGACATCCTGCTGTCTGAAGGATGACCTGCTGCTGGCCCTCTGAACTGCACCAAGGAGAGCAATATCAAAGATCATCCCATTTCCTCTCCCCTTCCAGAGCTTGAACTGCCTTTAGCCCTGGGCACATAGGACCCACATAGTCTAGCTGCAGCAGTTGTTTGAGAGAGAAGACTGCTAACTCACGTATCTCTCCCCAGCTGAAGAAAGTCTTCTTTAGAGCCAAAGCTCAGAGAGAAACTCAGGCAGAGTAGCTTCCCAGAACTTTCCTGGAGCCTGTAAGACCTAAAAATAAAAACTCTACCACAGCAATGTCATGGAAGAAGCAGACCACTTCACACCCTACACAAACCCAAACCAAGATGTCACTCCCAAAAAGTGACACACTACCAATGGATTTCCTGAAGCCAGAAAGTCTGATGAAACTTTTTGGGACTGAATTCCAAAGAACAATGATTAAATATTTTCAAGGAGTAAAAGAAAAACTTGAAGAATTACAGGACTCTGCAAGCAAAAACCAAAAGGAACTTAAAAAAAAAGTCTAATACAATGCAGATAAAACAAATGATGATTGGAGGCTGTGGAAAAATAAGAAACCAGAATCCAAAATATGAGGACCAATGTTTCAGATGCTGTCAACATGTTAGAGGGACATATGAACAGCTGAAGAGATCAAACACAGAACCAGCAAAATAAAAGATAGAATTGTCATCACTGGTCTGCTAGAACAAAAATTAGAATAAAAAATGAAGGAAATAGAAGAAAATCTAAGAATAATATGTGACACCATCAAAAGGAATAACATGCACATAATTGGAATTTCAGAACAGGAAGACACAGGTAAAGACACTGAGATAGTTTAGGAAGAATTACTAAAAGAAATATTTCCATATATAATGAAGAATAAAAAGATATATATTCAAAAAGCTTAATGAGCACCATATAGAATAGACCCCAAAATAAAAACATCAAGGCATGTCATAGTAAAATTTTCCAGAACCAAAGATAAGGAGAGAATTCTGAAAGCAGGTAGGGAGAAACAAAAGATACCCTATAAGAGAGAGCAAATAAGATTGAACACCAATTTCTTAGCAGAAACAAGGCAAGCAAAAAGACAGTGAAATAACATATATCGAGGACTCAAAGAATAAAACTGTCAATCAAAAATATTCTACCCAGAAAAACTGTCTATCAAATATGAAGGAGAGATCAAGATATTTCAGAAAAGCGGAACCTTAGAGAATTTGTAAAAGCAAAAACAGCATTGAGAGGAACACTGAGAGACATCCTTCTTACAGAGGTGCCACAGAAAGCAGGATGGACCAAAGGAACCAATAACAACAACAAAAATAATTCAACAAAATGATACCAATAAAACTTAGCCTCTCAATAATTACACTGAATGTGAATGGCTCAACTGCACCACTGAAGAGAAAAACAGTAGCAGATTGGATAAAAATAAACAAACAAAAGAACAAACCATCAATATGCTGTCTACAAGAGATACATTTGAAAAGTGAAGATAAAGAAAAACTAAAAATAAGAGTGAGAGTTAATTTAGATTGTCCATCACAATTGTTATCACTGATTTATATGCTAAGCCACAATTTGATGAGAAGGGAGCATTATAAGACATTGGAACCCCCAATAACTACCACAATGACATGCTGATTGTTAAGTCCACTAGGGACAGAATGTTTTATATTAATTTTTGTTAACAACATGATAATTATATTTTAAAATCTCCTTATAAAGCAATGACATTTTTGTGGTAGCTTCATTTCTCTCTCTGTCATTGTCTTTGAGTTGGTACCAACCCTTAGCTGACTGTCCACTAGGTTTCTGAGCCTGTGAATCACATGGAAAGAGATTTTCCATCATCATCTCAAGCTGCCATTAGTGGTTTTGAATTGATGGAGAGGCATAGTCTTTGGGTTGGCAGTACTATGCCACCATAGTCTTATTCAGGGCAAAAGTACAAGAAACATGGCATATTCAATAGAACATCCAACAAATTTAAGGGCTTTAAATTGAAAACTGAAAATAATAGTATCTTTGTCATATAAAGATACAGAAGATGTACTTTCTCATACTTGTTTTAGAAAATGCATTTTAGAGGTTAAGGCTATCTCAGTTTTAAATACTTGTATGATTAGGCATTATTTGTATGATAACAGTCCAAGAATAAGAGGTGCATAGGGGCAATTGGGGGGATGCATAGAGAGGAAATGATGTTTGATTCAATTAATAATTTTTTTAAAAAAGTAAGTGAACAAGGCAGTAGGGAGGAAAAAGTACAACAGTGAATGAATGAAAATCCAAATTTTCTGTAAACTTTCATTAAAATCACAATTAAAAAATGCTACATTTTATAAGATGCTATTGGATATAAACAATGATTCATTTTCTTTAAAGATATTAAAAATTGTTGCATCTCAAAACCAGTCAGTGTGAGATTATTAAAATAAGCAGAAGAGGATCATAGTAATACTAACGCTTTCTCCTCACTCATTGGTTATCACTATGATAATGTTGCTAGTCTGGCATTTTTATTAAAGAAATAATTACTATGATATATGAACTAACACAGAAATACCACTTTCCATCCTTATTGACGCCACAAAAGGAAAAGGAAACTGACCCATATTTTACAAAAGATTAGCTACCTATAGAATATTTTAGTTGCCATAGCAATTTAGTTAATTAGCAGGGTTGGTTTGTACTATATAACTGTTATGAGGAGAGTCGTGTACATGGGGACACAGAAATGTAAATTGTGTTTTCAAGCTGTCTTGTATGCCCCAGAAAAAAAATCTATTGTTTTGATAAATCCTTTCCTGACAAATTAGTTAATTAAAAGTCATGTTGATGACTTCTAATGCTTACATCTACACTGAAGACAAAAATGATACCTTTTAAGAGAACAGAGACTCCACATTATGAATTTGCATTTATAGTATAATAGATTCTCATTTGAAATTCAGTCACAGTTAAATAATGTCAGAAGAGTAAATGAAGTCAACACAAGTAATGAATCTCCTTGATTTGTCATTAAAATTCACACAATGGTAGCTGTGAGGTCAGCTGATGACACTCTACTGTCAGACACCACAATTGAATATATCCTGACTCTAAGGATTTCATTTAAAGCTCATAAAACCATCCCAGAAAGTTCTCAGAAAGCTGTAAGCATTAAATAATCATTAGAGTAATCATACTATTATGGTTATATGAAAAGGTTCGCTTCTTGAAAAATCAGCTAAAACAATTGAATTGTTAATGGCCTATCCATTCATTTTGTCAATGAATATTATGTTAGGCAATAGATAGATATTCTAGATCAGACGCACAATTAAATATTGTAATTATGTGTTCATTTTCCAGTAAGTTTGTAAGGAAGGCTGATACTGCATTTGGCAGATGATGACACTAGCCTTATAAAGGTTAAATGACCTGTCCAGGGTAATCAGTCTTCTAAGTGATAGAACCAGAAATTGAACCTGAGTCTATGTCTACAATCATATATTCTAAATATTGTACAGCAATGTTTCCATATAAAAGAGAACTAATTTTTGGTTTTGTATATAGGCCCCTGTTCTGGCAGATTATTTGAAATTCAGCATTGCCTTCCTATCTCTTCTTGCTTATTCTTCCAAAGGCAGTATAAATCCTTATTTACAATATTAAATACCTGATGCCCAGAATAAATCGAACAGTCACTGATCCAAGAGATAATCAGTAAACTTAACCCATAGCTTGTGAAATAAAAAACATTCTTTTCCTACCAAGATTTCCAACACATTCTGGAGTGGTTAGAAACTTTCAGTTGATTAAGCGTTTAATAAGGAGCTCTGGTAACTTAGTCATAAAGATATACCCTGCCAACTCAGAGGTATGGTTCAAATCACCAGCTACTTTTGTGGGAGAAAGACAAGCAATTTACTCTCATGTCATTTACTGCCTCTTAAAACCCATTGGAATGTCAGTTATGGGTCAGTTCTGACTCAATATTATATAATAACAACAACAAAGCATTTATTACCCAAATGATTAATTAGATAGGTAATGAAAATATAGTTAAGATTTGGCAAAAAAAGGAAATTGTTAAAAAACATAAACTCCTTGTGGTTTTTGTGTATATTTCTCTCACTGCCAGTGATTGAGAACACTTCATGTGTCTGTTGGCAATTTGAGTTTCCTCAAAAAGTTAAACATAGAACTTCATATGACCCAGTTATTCTACTACTAGGAATATACCCCAAGGATATTAGAACTGAGACACAGATGTATATCTGTACATCAATGTTAGTAGAAGCATTATTCATTATATCAAGATCATGAAAATAGCCCAAATGTCCAACTATCACCAAATGGATTGAAAAATTGTGGTACAATTATAAAATGAAATAGTATGCAGCACTCAGGAGCAACGATCTCAAAGATTACCACACAACTTGGGAGAGACTGGAGAGCATTATGCTGGATGAACTAACTCAATTACATGTAGATAAATACTATATAAGACCATTATTGTAAAAATAGAAGGATAATTAAAAAATAATTATGGGGACCGTGGGAGAAGTGGAAGGAGGTTAGGTAGGGGCAAAACTACAGGGATGCACAGTTTGGTAGGTGGAGTGGGGGCCTGAAGGAAATAGAAAGGATACAGCTGGGACTTGAAAAGATTGGGTCATGATGGGCTAGTTCCAGTGGTGATTGATTTTATAAAACGTAATGCATGGAAATGATTATATGAAACATAATATGAATGAAGAATAGTGTAAAACAAAACTTATATGAACATTGCAAGCAAACCAATATAAAGCAAACAAAAAAAAAATGTAGACTCCATCTAAATGGCATTTACAAGAATCTCTAGTGATAAGAGTCATTAATGCCTTGACCTAGAAAAGATTTCTCACATCTCTGACAAAAATTTTAGAAGAATTAATTTGGAGCTATCTCTTGGCCTTCAAAACTCATAGATTATTGATTAGAGGTACACAAATCTGACCTTGCTGATGCTGATAGGGCTTGATGTATGAATTACAGACATAATAATTTGTCTTTGTTGCTTATCCATATGTGTCAATTGTTTCTAACTCTTGATTAAATGGTTACTGCTTAAAATAATAAAGCTTTTTTCTAATTCATTCAGAAATAGTCTCTATTCTACATCTACAATTAATTAAAAAGAACAAAACTATACTTTCATATAAATTACAATAATATGCATTTATTAAAAATTTATTGACACAGGGTCTTGATCATACACTTTTCTATAATTATTTCTATCAGCTATAAAACTTCTCTTCATTTAAATTTATAAATGAATCTTGGAAAGTGTAAGAATGGGCTGAAACTTATCTGAAATGAGGAGCAGAATAGAACAAGGTTCAGAATTGTTATTCATAGGGTTATTATGAGTTGCAGTCAACTTGATGGCACCTAAAAACAATAAGCTTACACAACCAAATTGGCAGAGTAAAGATACAAACTTAACTCTTTGATTTCTTACGTGTTTCTCAAAGACAAATTAGAATAAAAGAACAATAATTTGACACTTTTTCCAGAGGAAGGCATCATAGAGGTAATACTGATTCAGAATAAGAAATTCTAATTCTCCTATTACTTATTTGCTATCACTATGTGATTACAGGATATTTTGTAAGGATTATTAGAGCAAAAGTACCTGGAAAGTTGCCTGCATAATATTTTCCATAAATATGGATTGAACTTAAACTTCTTCTTTAGTTTATGGGATATATTTTGGTGTTAATTTCTTTTTTAATTATTTCTTTTTTTCTTTTTTTATTATTAAATTTTATTAGTTTTAATGAACATTTACAGAGATTTTGGGTTTTCATTCATTCATTGTTGCACTGTTTTCTCCACCCTCCTCCCCAGTTCGTTCTTCTTTCCCCCCACCAATGTCTATTTTAATTGTCCAGTTGCCACAATGCTCGTCAAAGCCAGTTCTGATTAATCTCTTTTGTCAGTGTGTCCCGTGCCATTGATTTTTCTATTGTTAAAAATAGAACATTAATTAAAAGTACTCATTTGAGAGTCAGACAGATATTGTCCAAGATCAATTATGAAGAGTTTTTTAAATATTCCATATCCTTTGGCTTTCTGCCAAGATCCATCTGACATTTGTGATGATGTCTCTAGTGCATGATCTCTTCTAAATCCAGCTTGTATTTCCGGTAGTTCTCTGTCAACGTACTATTCCAGTCGTTTCTGGATAATCTTTAGCAGGATCTTGCATGTGTGTGATAATTGTGATATTATGGTTAACCTTGAGGAGAATGATAATCCCAGAACATTTGATGGTACTTATGCAAAACCTATACTTGGACCAGGAAGCAGTCCTCAGAATAGAGTAGGGAAATATTGCAAGATTCAAAATCAGGAAGGGGATGTGTCGGGATGCATCCTGTCTCCATACCTTTTTGATCCATATGCACAACAGATAATTCAGGAGATTGTGCTTTATGAAGAAGGTTATGGCATCAGGATTGGAGGAAGACTCATTGGTAACCTACATTATGCAGATGACACAACCTTGCTTGCTGAAACCGAGAAGGACCTAAAGCTCTTGCTACAAGAACTGTAGTCGTCAATATGGGAGGAAGCTCCACATGAAGAAGACAAAGATTCTCACTACTGAGCCAATTGGCAGGACCATGATGGTTGGAGAAGAGATTGAGGTTGTTAACAGTTATAGCTTGCTAGGCTCCACAATCAACACTTGGTATCAGCAGTCAGAAAATCGAAAGATGAATTGCATAAGGTGGACCTTTCCAGAGTACTGAGAAGCAATGTTCTCAATGTAGAGACTAAGGTGCTCCTTTATTCAGACAATGGTCTTTGCAATTACTTGCTATGCATCAGAGAGCTGGACAATGACTGAGGATGATAGAAAAAAAAGTCATACCTTTGAGCTTTGGTGCTGGAGAAGTCTTGAACATACCATGGACTGCCAAGAAAACAAATAAGTTTGTCTTGGAGAGGGTGAAACCAAATTCCTCCTTGAAGGCCAGGATTTTAAAACTCTGTCTCACGTACTTTGTGCATATGGTGAGGAGGGATTGATCCTTGATGAAGGACATCATGCTTGGAAGGGTAGAGGGACAACAGAAAAGATGAAGACTCCGGATGAGATGGATTGATACAATAACTATGTTAATGGTGGTGGGTGTGTTGGAGTTAGTGGAGCTGGCTCAAGACAGGGCAGGCTTTATAGCTATTGTACGTAGTGTCACTATGAATTTCAGGCAACTCAATGGCCCATAACAACAGCATAACCTTTGGCAAATTTGCATATTTGGCAAGCTTTGGCAAATTTCTGCATCCGTTCTCTTATTTATAAAATGGACTTAATCATTCTACTTATCTCCTGAGAAATAAGAACAGAGAATGTATGGTAAATTCTTTTAACTATTCATACACATTTTTATTTATAATGTTAATTATGATACCCATTATATTACTGACCTCTTCCTACTTTCTCCCTATAATTCTTTTTTCTCTTTCTTTTACTGTATTCTTCCAATTTCTCTCACCTCCCCAATCAAATTATACAAACCCATGATTAACACACACACACACACACACACACACACACACACACACCCTGCACATCCTTATCCCTCTGCTTCCACCTTACCCGCCCACCCACACCCACCCACCCCCGCTTGGAACCTCATACTCATTCTAAAATAATGGTTTTATGCAGTAAATGTCTTTGTGGGACTAAGCTATTTCATTCAGCATAATGCTCTCCAGTGCCTCCCAGCTTAGGTAATAAATTTTAACACAATTTTGGCCTAGTCCTAAAGGTTGCTCTTTTCTGATGGTTCAAATCAAATACCACAATTAAAAAGCAGAAACCCTCCTGTCATCTATATTCACTGTACATCTTTTAGATACATATGAAGTATTTGGAAATATCATCAGATACAATTTAGTTTTTAAATTGACATTTTTTAAATTTTAGAATTTTGGTGAGGTCCCTGACAGTAAATTTCTTCAATGGAACATATTTTTTGAAATCTTCATTGTTGCTCCTATGGGTATTAATTGTGAATTCAAGTAAAATTAAATCTTATAATCTTTTCTCCACTGTTCATGATATTACTTATTGGTCCATAAATATGAATTTTGGTTTCTTGATTTTGATATGTAGCCTACAGTGATGACTGCAGTTTGATCTTCTGTAGTGAGTGCTTCTAGTTGTCTTCACTTTCTGAAAGCAAAGTTTTATCATCTGTACAATGCAGGCTATTGATGAGTTTTCTTTCAATCCTGTACTAATTTATTAATGCTCAATGAAAAAAAATTATTGTACCACAGGCATACTATGAAATAAATTTTATAATTCTGTAGACCTCTAGACAAGAAGTTGTGCTGCAATCCCTAAGGTATGAGGTTTGAATCCTACCAGCTACTCTGCAGGAGAAGGATGGGCAAGCTCCTCCCATGTGATTAACTGCATCTGAAAACCCACCAGAGTGTCAGCTATGGATTGGTTCTGACTGTACGGTAAGAAACAACAACATCCACATGATTTAGGGAACTCAGTGAAGCCCATGGAGAGTTACTGTTAACCAAAAGTTCGTGCCTCTCTAGAGGTCCCACAAGTAGTTTTTAGGGAGAAAGATGTGTAGATTAATAGATGTGAAGAAATATTTTAAAATTAACAAATTGATTAAGTATTCATGGGAAAATAAAGTATAGCTGAAATATGGAGTTGTTGTTGATTGCCTGTGAGTCGAGCATAACATATTGTGACCCTATGAATAAAAAGCCTGAAGCTCCTCTGCAACTATCAACGTTTATCAAAGTTCATAGTTTCCAAAGGTGTGCTATTTAGGAAGTGGATTATTAATTCTTGACGATAGAAGATAGACCAGTACAAGTTAATGATAATAAAGCAAAAATAGCTACCTTATTATTTGTACTGCTGTACACAAAAAGAAGTTAGTTCCTTCCCTTGTGGGAATCTAGACAGTGCAAAAGCTAATTGACAGGATTTGAAATAACTACACTAAATCCTCAAGAAAATTTTTATTAATTGAAGAAGATTTTTTATTAATGAGAATTTTAGCAGAGAATGGAAAGTAATACTAGAAATACTAGTATTTAGTAATAGTCACAAAATAACAGTCATGTTGGACCACTACTAGCTTGACACAGTCACTGTCACAATGGGCTTGTGCCTGGTAAAGGTCATGAGGATGGTAGAGAACAAGGCAATGAGTTGCAGTCTATGGCATGTAACAACAACAACAATATATTCTTTTAATGACTTCTTAATGCAAGTGGGATATATTCATGGTCATTGTCTCTTGTCCATTTGTTTATATTGTCTTCAGCTTCGTTTTCAACTTTTGTATGAGCAATTTATGGTCTGCTATACAGTGAGCTCCTGACTTTATTTTGATTGATAGTGTTGAGCTTTTCCACCATCCTTTACACAAATGATATTGTTGTAGCTATTTGCTGTTGAGTCCGAACCAAGTCATAGATGATTCTCCAGCAGGTTTTCCGAGACAGCTTGTCACACATGAAGAGATTTCCTATCCTTCTCCATTGGAGCATCTACTGGATTTGAACTACATGCCTTCAGAATTGGTTCTTACCACTTGATCACTAGAATTCTTTACACAGACAAAGTTTATTTGACTCCTGTGCATTCCATCAAGAAGGTCCATTTGTATAATAATAATTTATGTTTTAGAAAGGTGCTTGTAATGAATTTTATCCTCTGATTCCCAGCCTCATTTATCTCACAGTCATATTTTCCAATGATTAATCTTTATTGTTTTTTCCAACATTTGCATTCTAATTTCCAATGATTATTTTTGAATGAATAAGTATTATTTATTATATCATCTTGATTTTACATTTGATCCATTCTTTACTTCAGAAGTCAGTGAAAATTTTCACTTTCTTCATATTTAACTTTAATGATTAGTGCCTAAATTGTATTAATAATTTTCTAAGCTGACCTTCTTTCCACAGAGTTTCTTCTAAGTTTTGTGACTTACTATCTCTTTTAAATTGTTGACACACTATGATAATTTCAATGTCTGAATAGGTCTCTTCTAGCTCTGATATGGTGGAGGTCTTGAGACTGAAGATATTCTTTCCTGAAAGATGATGTTAAGATAGCCAACAGACTTCGGAGAGGAAGGTGTTACCTAATTAAAGAGATTATAGAGAGCTCTCAGATCGTATCTTGTGTGACCCCCTGGGTTCCCAACACTGTGTGAGGAGGTCAACCAAACTTGAAATCCAGACCCTGAAGCAAGTCTTGATATGTCTATAAATATTATTCTAGAATTTCAAGATAGATTTTGAAATATAATTTTTATAATGAATGTGATATCATTCTTTTTCAAACTGTCATCCCTGACAAAACAAATCATATGATTATATAATTTTAAATGGCCAATAGCCATATATTTCCACTGTTGTTGTTGTTGTTATGTGCTGTCGAGTCACTTGGGACTCATAGTGGCCCTATATACAACAGCCCAAAATACTGCTATATCCTGTGCCAACCTCAATGACTCTGACGCACTTACTCCCACCACTCCAGTCACTGAATCAATCCATCTCATCAAGGGTCTTCCTCTCTTGTGCTGTCCCTCCATTCTTTCAAACATGATGTCCCTCTCCAAGGACTGGTCCCTCCTTGCAACATGCCCAAGGTATATCAGGTGAATCTTCAGAATGCCAACTCCAAGCAGCAGCGCAGCTTCACCCTCTCCAGGACAAACCTGTTTGCTCTCCTAGCAGTCCATAGTGTATACAACACTCTTCTCCAACAGCAAAGCTCAATGGTATCAATTCTTTTTCTATCATCCCTATTCACAGTCCAACTCTCTGATGCATAGCACACAATTACGAAGACTATAGCCTGGATCAAGCACAACGTAGTCTCCAGCCTGACGTCATTTCTCTCCAGTACTCTGGAGAGTTCCCTGACAATAGAATTTCCCAATGCAATTTGTCTCTTGCTTTCCTGGCTGCTGATACCAAGAGTGTTGAGTGTGGAGCCAAGCAAACTAAAACTATTAACTATCTCAATCTCTTCATCATACATATTGGTGCTACCAATTGGCCCAGTGGTGAGAATCTTTGTTTTCTTAATGTTGAGCTTCAATCCATATATAAGGCTGCAGTCCTGAACCTTCTGCAGTAAGCATTTCAGGTCCTCCTCAGTTTCAGCAAGCAGGTATGTGTCATTTGCATAACACAGATTGTTGATGACTCTTCCACCAATCCTGATGTCACATTCCTCCTCATACAGGACAATGTCCCAAATGATCTGTTCTGTATACAGATTGAAAAGGTATGGAGACAGAATATATCTTTGGTGGATCCCCTTCCCAATTTTGAACCATGCAGAGACTCCTTGCTCTGTTCTGACGACTGTCTCTTAATCCAAGTATAGGTTTCACATAAGCACAATCAAATGTTCTAGGATTCCCATTCTTCTCGGAGTCAGCCATAGCTTGTTGTGACCCACACAGTCAAAAGCCTTAAAATAGTCAATGAAACACAGATAGACATTCCTCTGGTATACTCTGCTTTCTCCCAAGATCCATTTAACATTAGTTATAATATCCATAGTACCACAGCCTCTTCTAAATCCAGCCTGCACTTCTAGCAGTTCTCTGTTGACGTGTTGCTCCAGTTGTTTTTAGATCAGTTTCAACAATCTTGCTTATATTTCCAGGAACTGGTGGGATTGTAAAATGGTATAATCACTCTGGAAGGCAGTTTGACATTTCCTTAAAAAGCTGGACATATAATCTAGCTATTCCACTGCTTGGAATATAACCTGAGAAAATTAGAAATGAGGAACAGAAATCTGTACATGAGTGTTCATAGCAGCATTATTCACCATCACAAGAACATGGAAACAGCCCAAATGTCCAACCAAATTCAAGTGAATTGAGAAATTATGGTGCATGCACACAATGGTATACTACACAGCATGTAGGATCAATGATTTTGAAAATCACTAACATACCTTGGGCATGCTGCAAGGTGGGACCAGTCCTCAGAGAGGAACGTGATACATAGGAGGGTTGCAGGGACACATAAGAGAGGAAGACCCTCAATGAGATAGAGTGATTCAGTGACTGGGGCAATAGGGGTAGGTGTGTCAGAGAACAATAAGATTGGCATAGGATAGAGCAGGGTTTAGGGCTATTGTACATAGGGACGCTATAACTTGCAGGCAACTCCATGGCACATAACAATAACACTCGGGTGGGGGGTGACTGGAGAGCATTATGCTAAATGAACTCACTCAGTCCCATAGGGACAAATACTTTATAAGACCAGTAGGAATAGAAAGATAATTAATAAAACGTGTATGAGGATCCAAGGTGGGGGAGCAGAAGGTGAGGATAGGTGGTAGTGGTGGGGTAATCATAGGATCACACAATTTGATAGGGGGAGGGAAAGGTAGGTAAAGGAAATGGGGAAGATCTGGTGTGAAAAACAACATGTATGAAGTTTGTAAGTAAACCAGTATAAAATAAAAAAAAATTATTAGACAAAAAAAGAAACTGTAAAACACAATGTGAATAAAGAACAGTGTGAAATACAATGTATATGAACTTTGTAAGCATAACCAACATAAAAAATGAATTGGGAGGGCAAATCCACAAACTCATCAGTTTCTGTAATATCAGTATTAAACGTAATATGAATTCTAAAGCAGAATGCTCTAGATCTATTCTAAAAAATTTCGTATTTGCTATGAGACAAAAGAATTTTTTAATCTTTCTATATCTCAGTTTTCTGTATGTCTCAATGTCTCTATAATTTAATTGTTTTTCTATATTTCATTATGTAGTTCTCTGACAATGTGC
>NW_006399953.1:5893345-5904151 GCF_000299155.1 Elephantulus edwardii
AACAACAACAACATTTTTCATTATGCAAAATGGTATGACGGTAGTACTTTTTGGATTGTTATGAGAAATGTTTGAGATAATAAAAGCACAGCAAAAAAAAAAAGGATTCTATCCATTAAAAATTTCGACATATTATCTATTATTATCTGGAGAAACTTTTCAACTTTTGTAATCTTTCCATAACTTTTAGTAAATAATAGATGATCCTGTCATAATATAACCATGTTGGGGGAAGAAGTGATAGACAGTTGGCTAGGAACTGAAAATTGAATCTTATTTTCGTGTCAGGTGAGTATGTAGCACTAGGAAGAGATGCCATAGAATTAAATTTGTGAAAGAAGATCAAAAAAGCCATATGTGCACAA
This sequence comes from Elephantulus edwardii, assembly GCF_000299155.1. Lineage (NCBI taxonomy): Eukaryota > Metazoa > Chordata > Mammalia > Macroscelidea > Macroscelididae > Elephantulus > Elephantulus edwardii. Next base: position 5,893,711 of record NW_006399953.1, read on the forward strand.
TATAATAAATCATGAGTATACAGTTGCATCTCCACAAACTCCAGTGCAGGGAAGTGAGCAGTCTGATAACATCTCCAAAGCAGAAACTGGAAAGGATCCAGACGGGGAAAAATCTACAGAGTTCTAAATCTATGTTGTTGTTGTTAAGTGTCATTGAGTTGTAGGTGACATATAGCGACCTTTTGCGTGAAAGACCTTAACATTTGTATAATTTTCATTGTTTCTTCAGGTTCATAGAGTTTCCAGAGGCAAGCTATTTCAGAAGTGGATGCCACTCCTGCTTCCAAGCTTGTTTTAATCTGGATCTCCACCAAACACTGTCGACCATGGGTAATCATTATCCCATTTAGCACATTAGTGTCACAGTGTTCAGCATCACAGTAACCATGAATTAGGAGGGGAAAAAAAGTAGTCTCATGCCAACTTGAGGACGTCTGTAACCAACCAATATCAGGCACCTACATTCTAGATTTTGGTGACTTGATGCATTTTTAAGTAGAGCCACAGTCCATAAAGCCTCAAGGAAGAAGCAAATTTTCTTATTTCAATTGAATTGGAAAGGACTCATACTTGACCCTCCATTGGGTTTCTGAAGCCTTAAATCACACTTGAAGAGATTGTTGATCTTTCTCCCTTGGGGTTACTAGTGAGTGGCTTTCAATCTTTGGAGAGTCCTGGTCACTGGGTTAGCAGTACAACTCCTTATTGACTACACCAGCAGAGTGCCATGGACCTCACACTGTGTGGACATGTCAGTGCAAGTGCGGCTATCCCAGCCTAGTAGCACTGGGAGCCTAGCCAAGCACCCCATGATAGGCAAGGTCCTGAGCAGTTGGCTGTGCCAGTGCTCCAGCCCCTTCATGATGAGAAATTTTGAGGATCTTATCTCTTTTTCTGTGTAATGGGTAGATTGGTTGATGAAGTGATGGCTGACATTGTCAAAACCTTCCTCTAGGACCTAACCGGAGGTATCGAAGACCCCTTCTGGGGTATCTGCACCATCTCAAAGCTGGATGCTCAAATACAGCAGAAGAAGGAAGAACGGCAACTTAGCACAGTGGGAGCACAGAATATAGAGTGGAAATAAAGGATCTCTCAGCAGCTTAGCAAGGGAGTGGAAAGATCATGACCTAAATCAGGTGAACCTTGGTCTTAACACTGACGTCATTGTTCATTAATATTTTAGAGTGATGCAAACCAAAACACTGGAATATATTTCACCCCAGTGACAACAGGAAAGTACAACAGGACAGCAAACAAGAAATGTTGGTGAGTATGAAAAGAGATTGGAACTCTAGTGGGAATGTAAAATGGTGCAACCAATATGGAAGGCAGTCTGGTGAGTAGAAAGAGGAGTGTAAATCAACATTTTCCTTTAGTACAAGAAAAAGAAAGGAAGCATTAGCAAAAGTCTGAGTTATGGAATGGTTCTCTCTGTGTTTAAATAGAGGTCCAGGACCAGCCCCGAAGATGGTGGCAGGGACCAAGTGTGTCTTTGAGTCTTGGGCCATCCCCATACCCCGGCCCATCAGCTGCCAAGTCCACATTTGAGCTGGTCTGTGTCTTTACCTATCTCTTGCTTGCTCATCTCAGCTGTGGTATTTGATCCTTCTTTGGTCCTCTTTAAAGAGAAAAAGATTTATTAGTCAGCAGGTCCTCTAAGTAATTTTCTGTAAATTTTGGCTTTTGAGCAAGGCTTGGTGTGGGGGCTGGCTTAGTCTGGGGAGAACAGGAGGCTGCACAAGCCACGCCAGGCCCCCAAGTCTCCTGTGTAAGGTTCTTTCTTATCATCTGCAGGTCACCTAGTCACTCTCTGAGCCCCTCAACCAGCAGCACTATGTCACAGAGCCTAAACTCCTTTATTAACCTTGATGACCTAGGTTCAGTCCTCCACGACACTGCCAGTGGGTTCCTTCCTATTGGATTCATTCCCAAGGCAGCCAGCATCCCAAGGGTGGTAGCAGTGCCTGGGTGAGCCATCCTTCCACCCAGGGAAACTCATTAAGTTTTTCTGATTTAAGATAAAATTTATCCATATTTAAACATATGTTTGTTATTGTTGTTACCCATAGCTGACCCTCTAGTTGGTTTTCAAATGCAGTTAATTGTAAGGGAGGAGATTGCCCATCCTTCTGAGGAGCTGCTGGTGGCTTCGAACCACATGCTTTCAGGTTTGCAACACAGCCTCTTGGCACTAAGCTACCGGAACTCCCTACTCATAGATAGAATCACATATTCAGATATTCATTCACATATATCCCTAGTCAGCCTGTCTCTCAGCAGTTTGAGAATCTCATGAAGATTAGATCAATGACAAAAAAAAAGAAAAAAAATCATTGTGCAGTCAGTAAATCTGAAACTGTATGACACACTGATCTCATAAGATGTTTTGATTTAAAGAAAAAGTAAGCCAAACTGAAATATATTTTGAAAATGTGGCATAAATTTATGTGTTGAGAATCAAAATTTATATTAACATGTTAAAGCTTCTGGTATGGCCTAAAGTATAGAAAGAAGTCTCTTAAAGTGGTCTTGACTCATTATGATTTTGTTTCCAGAGACTATTTTCTTATATATTACTTCTGGTCACAGATGCCTCATTGGACACTCAAAAACTTACTCATTATCATAAAGTTGGCACTGACTCATGACTGATCCTTCAGAAGTTACCAGGGGTTGTAAATCACATTGAAGACAATGTCACTCTTTCTCTGACTGGGCAGCTGGTGGATGCGAGCTGCTTACATTTGGACTGACAGTGCAACTCCTTACTCACTATCCCGCAAGTGAAGGAATATGCATCCACATTTCACTATCACAAGAAATTCTACCCACTCTGAGTCACAATCCTTCTATATTTTTCCATCTTGAGTTGGTGAAGAAGAGCCTTTTTCTTTGCTAGTAACACATGCAAAGAATATAAATAGATTGTACAATAGATACAGTGTTAGCCTACTAACTGAAAGGTCAACATTTCAAACCCACTAGCAACTCCTTGGGAGAAAAATGCCTAAAAGATATCCAGCTGGCTGGAGAGAATGAACAACATACAGAAAGAACCAATGATCAGAGAGACATAAAAATCAAGTAAGCTGAAAGTTTACTTCTATGCCTATAATGGTAATATTTAGAGTTGAGTTTTCATCACTTGTACATAAAGCATGCACTCAACAACAGATAGCTCAGATTTTGTTTATGTTTTGCACTGAAGCTACTACTCAAGGGGGAGACTTAAATGTGAATTTAAAAATCACATTGTTGGTCTTTTGCTTCTTTTTCTAGGAGAAAAATTCTTGCTTTTATGTTACAAACAGACATCCAATCTTATAACTACACTAAAAAATCCTACTCGTTAAAGCCAAACACACTCCTATTTGTCTTTAAAATGCCATGGCACTGAGAAATTTGAATCCAGACATTCTCTAAGTCTCCATCAGTGTCCTCCATTACTTCATCATTAATGGATATAGCTAAATATGATCGCTAAAAATTACTTCCAGAACATGAAATTGATATTATACTATTTAAATGGATGTCATATAAAAATAATTTGCTTTAATCAAAGCACAGACTATTACTATGATGCCATATTCATTGTAAACCATAGGGATTTCTTCATTTAGAGCAGAATAAATTCTGACTAACATTAGTGCTTTTTGTAAAAAATAAATCCATAAAATCCAATACATTGAAAATGTAACCAGGTGTGAATGGCTTTAAAAAAATAAATATGCCAAGATGTATTATCCAGCTGTGTTTCAGAATTTCAGGCTATCACAAGATATAGTCAAGCACTGGATCCCTAATAGTACTCAGATTATTCTGCCTTATATCCTTTGTCCCTAATTTAAAACTTATTTGCACACACGCGCACGCGCGCACACACACACACACACACACTGAAGATAGAGCATTTCTACACACACACACACACACATTTAATCTACAAATCTAGCAAATTGCTAGATATTCATGTAGCTTTTGATATGACCATAGAATCTTTTCAAAAGTAACTTATTCCCATAAAAACAAACAAACAAATATTTACAAACTACAAATATTTACACCTCCTTCTTCTGGGCACATAGTTTGATTTAAAGGCCTAAAGTAGAGAAAATGACAAAACTGAATTTCAGCCTCAGCCTTTCTAACTGAGATGTCATATAACATTAAGGAGGCAGCTAATGGACTTTTTGCAACCTTACTTCTTAATTTCTAGACTAGGTATGGCAAGACTTAATGCTAAAATTTTCAATCTTTGTTTAGCAGCTGAGTATGATAAGACTTTTTAACGTCTGAGGATGCCAAATTATTCTAACTTCAATAATATGTTTTGAAAACATTTAGATAACTCTGGTGGCATAGTGGTAAGCAGTTGTGCTACAATCTCAAGGGCGTACAGTTGAATCTACCAAGGTGCTCTGTGGGAGAAGGATGGGCAATTTCCTCCTGTGGGGACCCACTGCCTCTGAAAACCCACTGAAGGGTCAGCTAACAGTTGACTCTGACTCAATGGCATGCAGCAAAAACAACATAGTGGCATAGTCAGTAGGAAGTTGTCCTAACCTAAAGGTGGCAATTCTCTGTCAGTTCAAATTCACCAGCTGTTCTGTGGAGAAAATGAGAACTCTCCTGCTGTTAAATATATAGCTTCTCAAAAACTAACTGGAGGTTAAAGATGAGTCCGTTCTCACTTAGAGGCAACGAATTTCTGTTCCATTCCAAAACTAGTAGAAACACTCAATTCACAAAAACATTCACACAATGAAATACTATGCAGCACGCAGGAGTAATGCTTTTGTAAATTACTACCCAACATGAGAAGGACTAGAGGGCATTATGCTAAGTGAACTAACTCAGTCTCATAAAGACAAACACTGTATAAGACTACCATAATAGAGTGTGTACAAAGATCAAAGTTGGGAAGGAGGTGTTAAATATAAGGTCACACAATTTGATAGGTGAAGGGAGGAATTGTAAAGGAAAGGTAAAAGGTCTGGTGTGAAAAACAGTGCATATGAACTTTATGAACTTTGTATGTAAATCAGTATAAAATGAAATTTAAAAAAAGAGTTTTTCAAAATAAAATGCTTAATGTTGATTACCTAAAACACAAAACGCATGTACAAAATATGGTTTATATGAATGATTATCTGAAATGCAATAAAAGTTTTTTAAAAATAATAAAAACTTAGACATAAAAAATTAATATATATAAAACAAAATTTAAAAAAGACTGGCATGTTAAACTGTTATTCTGTTTTATAATTTTTCAAGAAAACTGATGGTAAGTTACAAATATTTTTACATGTCAATTAAAACTTACCTATGTCTTGAATTTAAAAAAGGAATTCACAAAACTGAGATAAACTTAAATATTAATGATTCGTGATGTTTTAAAGGGAAAGAAGAAAGAATCAAATACAGTAAAAACAGACTTTAGTTATTACAGATAAAAATGTTCTTATTTGGTGAAATCATCCAAGTTTGAGTGACAATTATCTTCACTAAATCTCAGAACTCTAGAGCCACAGTTTAGGCTAACCCTCATTTTGACATTTAGGTTAATTGATTTCTAAGATTCTATGATAATGATAAATATACTTGTGCAGAGGCATGGCAGGTAAACATATTTTAAACACTTAGCCTTGAAATTGTCAACACTTCTAGCTTATCCAAATCTGTAAATTCATACTGACAAAACATGAACGTGTTTGTTCTTTGTGAAAGTTTTCTAGTTAGTCTGCTATTAAGTTACATCAGTCAGTAGCGGTCATTTACTTTTTTCAAAATAAAGCCATTTTAGAGGTTAAACCATAAAAGATGATAATTGAATCAACCTTCCTGGGGATCTGGATTGTACCAGTAGGTGAAGGCATCTATTCACATAGTTTAGATAATTGGAAGGTATATTTGGTGGGAAGGGGAGGACTGGGCAGGCCAAGAGACCAATGGAAGGGTGCCTGGGTTTCTCAAAGGTTTGCAGACAGAGCCACTTGGGGAGAAGTGGAAGAGGCAGCCCAGCAATTGGGCAGGTAGACTGAGATCCTGGGCCCTGAATCTATACATGGTTTGCTGTAAAACTAGAAATCTTCTAACCAGGTAGCAAATTTAAAAATAGACAACAACAACAAAAAAACCAAAACAAATAAAAGTCCAGCAATATTGTTAATATAACATACAGGCAAAATATTGCTGCAGATCATTCAAACAACTAGAAAAAGTGCCTTGACAGAGAACTGCCAGAAGTTCAGCTGGTATTAAAAGAGGCTAAAGCAGCAGGGTTATCATTGCTGATGTCAGATGGATCCTGGCTGAAAACACAGAAATACAAAAAGAATGTTTATTTGTGTTTTGTTGACTATGCAAAAGCATCTGACTGTGTGGATCGTAAGAAGTTATGGCTAACATTGAGGAGAATGGGAACCAGACCATTTAATTGTGCGTATGTGTAGTTGTTGTTGTTAGGTATCATTGAATTAAGTACGACTTATAGCAACCCTATGAACAAAAGTTCTGAACCAAGTCCTGTACTGTACCATTTTCACACTTTCTGACACACACGAGCCCATTGCAGCAGTCATTGTGTCAATCCACCTGGTTGAGGGTCTTCCTCTCTGCCAACCCTGCACCCTTCCCAACAGCATGTCCTTCTCCAAGGAATAACATGTCCTAGCTACATGCTCAAAGTATGTGAGACAAAGTATCATCATTCTTGCCTCTAAAGAGCACTGCAGCTGTAACCTCTCCAAGACATCTGTTCATTCTCTTGGACATCCATGTGATGTTCAGTGTTCTTCTTGAATTCTCATCATTTCTTTTTCTGTCATCTTTATCCAATGTCCAGGTCTCAGATGTATAGCTAATAATCAGAAAGACTATGGCCTGAATCAGACGACCCTTACTCCTCAAACTAACATTACTCCTCCTCAATAATTTGGAAAGGTCCTTAACTGCAGATTTCCCCATTGCCATGCGTCTTTTTATTTCCTGATTGCTGGTACCAAGAAAGATGAAACTGTTGACAGTTTCAATCTCCTCCCCATCTATCATGACACTGACTATTGGTCCAGTGGTAAGAATCTTTGATTTCTTTATGTTGAGACACAATCCACAATCCACAATCTGAAGGCTTCATTCCTTGATCTTCTGCAACAAGTGCCTCAAATCCCCCTCATTTTCAGCAAGTAAGGTTGTATCATCTGCATAACACAAGTTATTGATGCATCTTTCTCTAATCCTGAGGCCACATTTCTTCTTCACAGGTTCCAACTTCTCAGATAATTTACTCAGCATATATATTGAATAGCCATAGGATACAACCCTGAGACACTTTGTTCTCAATTGCAAACCGTGCAGTGCCCCTCTGCTCCATTCACACAACAGCCTCTCCATCCAGGTATAGGTTCCACATGAAAACAATCAAGTACTCTGGGATTCCCATTCTTCTCAATGTCAGCCACAACTTGTCATGATCCACACAGTCAGATGCCTTCGCATAGTTAATAAAGCACAAATAGACATTCTTCTGGTATTCCTTACTTTTAGCCAGAACTCATCTGACATCAAGTAATGATATCTCTTGTGCCATGGCCTCATCCAAATCCCACTTGAACTCCTGGCAATTCCCTATCTATGTACTGTTCCAGACATAGGATACTAAAGTAATCCTCAGCAGTATTTTATTAGCATATGACATTAATGATGTTTTTCAAGAATTTCTGCATTTAGTTGAATCACACTTCTTGGGAATAGGAGCAAACATGGACCTCTTCCAATCCATTGGCCAGACAGCCATCCTCCAAATTTCCTGGCATAGACTGATGAGTGCATCCAAGGCTGCATCTGTTAATTGAAACAAGACAATTGGTATCCCATTGATTCCAGAGGTCATATATTTTTTTTCAAATGGAGCTTCCACTTCCTCTTTTATTATCATTGGCTCCTGTTCATATTGTAATTGTATATAATTAACTGTATCTGATCTCTTGGGTGGGAAAACGCTTGTGTATGCAAACAGAATCAGGTGGATGGGCTTTCGTACTTAAATGTCAGTATGGTCCTTCTTGTGAGTGGATCTTTAGCTTGGCATACTTGGATCCTGGTCAATAAGTGTTTGTGATTTATTTGAAAGCTGGGAGTAAACTGCTTGGGCATTTCCAATTGTATTCACAACCAAGTGTGAGTTGATTAACTGTATCTGATCTCAATTACAATCAGCTTTTGTAGGAAGCCTCTTGTATGGGCAAACAGAATATGGTGGGTGGGCCTTTGTATTTAAAGGTTGTTTGAGCCTGAGGGCCCTGTTGTGTTTGGAGAGAATGTTATTCTAAGTTTTATAATATTTGTCTGTCCATTTGCTGTACTGAGATTACTTGGAGTTACTGTGATACTGAAATCTTTGCCACCAGCATGTCAAATTCCAAAAGGGTTTCCTATCATGAACAGGTTTTGGTGGAGCTCTCTGAGTAAGAGAGTTGAGGGAGCAGGATGGGCCATCTACTTTTTAAATAAAAGGCTTTGGAAACCTAATGAACACTAAAGAAAGAGGATAGTTTTAGTAGTGTAGTGGTAGAGCCCAGATTGGAAGTCAGATGAAATGAGGCAAATCAATGACAAACATTGATTAACAATTGGTACATGAAATACACATAGCTTGAATGTTGGAAAACTGGAAATTGTTAAAAATGAAATGAAATGATTGAATATTGACATATTAGGCATTAATGAGATGCAATGGGCCAGCTACAGTCACTTTGAATCAGATAATCATATGATATACTATGCTGGGAATAAAAAACAGAGGGAGAATGGTGTTGCATTTATAGTAAAAAAGTCAATTTCAAGTTCTATCCTGAAATACAATGTGGTGTGATAGTATAATATTCATACACATACAAGGAAAACCTGTTAATATAACTATTATTCAAATATATGCTACTACACCTAGAGCCAAAGAGGAAGAAATTGAGAATTTTTACCAAATTTTGCAGTTTGAAATTGACTGAACATGCAGTCAGATGCCTTAATGATAATTGGTGACTGGGAGGCTTAAAATATAGTCTCTGAAAACCCACTAGAGGGTCAGCTGTAAGTTAGTTCCAACTCAATGGCACCCTACAATAACATTGCTAGACCAAGAAGCTATTGTCTGAAAAGAGCAAGGGATCATGGCATAGTTTACAATTAAAAAAAAAAAGTTATGATTCAGGGCTGTATCCTTTTTCAAATCTGTTTAAACTGTATGCTGAGTAAATAATTTGAGAGGTTGGACTTAATGAAGAAGAATATGGTATCAGAATTAGAGGAAGACTCAACAGCAACTTGTGTTATGCACAGAACACAACATGCTTGCTGAGCATGAAGAGGACTTCAAACACTTGTTATAGAAGATTAAAGACTACAGCCTTCAATATGGATTTTCTTTTTTGCCTGTTATTTTTTTATTAATTTTAGTGAAGATTACAGAGATTTTGGATTTCCATTCATTCACTGTTGCACTTTTCTCCCCGTGCTCCCCTCCCCTGTTATTTTAATGCAGGCTAGTAAAGAGTTGAGACAGGCGGAGTCCATCTTACAGAAGCCAGGGAAATTAAGAGAAAAAGTATATGCTTAAAAAGACATGATACAATCTTATTAAACTAGGATACAGGCATACTGGCAGAGGTAAAGAAAGAATTAATGAGGTTAAAAAATACATATATATTTAAATGAACAGAGAAGATAGATATAGGAGAAAATGGCCTATGAATGACAGACTGCATCTGAAATCTCAGTTCTGCTATTTATGGGCAAAGTCACTTTGAGTTAACTGAAAGCCTGAAATGTTGTCATCTGTGGAAACTGAGATTACATTTCTTTTCTCACTGGGTGCTTGTGAGGTTTAATAGACCACTACTCTCGACGCTTATCATTTATCCACCATTCTGGCATTGCTTGGTGCCATGCACTGGGAATCAGTGCTTTACCTTCTCACCGGCTTCCTCCATGACTACTAACTCCCACTGCATTCTTCTAACTCAAGTCACCACCCAGATGATGGTCCTTCCCTGGACTTCCTGATTAAACGTCCCTAAAAGCTCGCTCGCAGGAATCCTCCAGATCCCCAAGATGAGACGTCAAACACCTCATCACCACAGCCACACAGCACCATCACAAATTCCTCTTTCCCAAGTCCATATTCAGCCTATCAAATGCTGTTCCTTCTATTCTAAATACACCTTTTTCTTCAGATATTCACTCCAGAGAAGCCAAAGCACAAGGAAGAAATCAAGATACTAAAGAGCTGAACAGAAAATTCCAAAAGGCAGCTCAGTATAACAAAGCAAAATATTACAGTGAAATTTGCGAGGAGCTAGAGTCGAAAAATCAAAAGGGCAGAACTCGCTCAGCATTTCTTAATCACAAGGAACTGAAGAACAAATTCAAACCTAGAGTTGCT
>NW_006399953.1:5905422-5971096 GCF_000299155.1 Elephantulus edwardii
ATTCTGGGGCTTTGTCTGACATACTGTGGGCATGTTGCCAGGAGGGACGGGTCCTTGGAGAGGGACATCATGCTTGGGAGGGTGGAGGGATGGCGCAGGAGGGGAAGACCCTCTATGAGATGGATTGATTCGGTGGCTGGGGTAGTAGGGATGGGTGTGTCAGAGGCAATGCGATTGGCACAGGATAGAGCAGGTTTAGGGCTGTTGTGCATAGGATCACTATGAGTCGCAAACAACTCGATGGCACATAACAACAACAATAACAACATTCACTCCACCACTTGTTTCAGAATCTGACACCTTCGCCCCGTGTTACTACAATAGCCTTAAACAAATCCCATTCTCTCTTCTTTCTTTCTTTCAATTCATTCTGCAGAGTGATCCCAGAACAATCTTTTAAAATACAAATTAAAGATTTCTCAGTTTCTGAGGTCACAGATCTTTGCTGGAGGAGAAAAATGGGGAGCTGGCCAACATTCTGATTAGCATTGAAATACAAAATGCACTGCTCCACCAAAATTCCTAAGGAAAGAAGTCACTCTTTTTTATCATTTTTTATTAATTTCAATGAAAATTTAAAGTCACTCTTTATATATATCCCTACTAAAATTCCACCTATTTCAATATGGATTTAATTTCAACATCAGAAAAACAAAATTTTTATCACTGCGCCACTAGGCCAATAGGCAACATCATGATGGATGGAGAAAAGATTGAAATTGTCAGTAATTTCATATTGTTTGAATCCACAATCAACACCAGCAGTACCAGTAGTCAAAAATCAAAAGGCAAATTACACTGGGAAAATTTACTGTCAGAGATCTCTTCAAATTATTGAGAAACAATTATTTCAACTTAAAGACAGAAGTATGCCTAATTCAGGCCATGGTCTTTTCAATCACTTTCTAGGCATCTGAAATCTGGAAAATGAATATGGATAATAGGACATGGGTCAACACATCTAAATTGTGGTATTGGAGAAGAATGCTGAGTGTCCCATGAACTGTAAAAAGAACAAACACATATGCCTTGGAGAGAGGCCAGCCAGAGTATTCCTTGAAGGAAAGGATGGTGAAGTTTCATCTCATAAACTTTGAGCATAGTATAAGAAAATACTATTCCTTGGAAAAGCCTATCATGCTTGGAAAGGTGTAAGATCAACAAAAGAAAGATCTTCTCTGAAATATTGACAGTGTCTGAACCAATGGGGTCAGGTATATTAGAGAAAATAAGGTTGGCTGAACCAATGGAGTCAGGTATATTAGAGAAAATAAGGTTGGTACAAGATAGGACCTGTTTTAGGCCTGTTGTGCATATGGTAACTATGAATCCAATTTGATGGCACTTAATAATAATTGCAACAACCCTCATTTTTATAGACTTAAAGTATTTAGATTTTAACTGTTGTTATCTTAGAATCCATGTATTTAAAATCCATGTATTTTTATTCTCTTTGCTGAAATCTATATGCAAGCTAATGAAGTTCAGTAATGTTTAGCAATACCATTAATAAGAATATAGAGAATAAGTAAACTAGGAAAAAGAAGCTTAATTGTCTATAAATAGGCAAATAAACAATTTGTAGTATATATAATATGTATAAAAACATATATAAATAGGATATTGCTTAGTCACAAGGAGAATACTTGATACATACTAAAATGTGAATGAACCTTGAAAATACTCTAAATAAAAAGTCAGTCATAAAAGGGCAAATTATGGGAAGCCAATACTAAATATTTGTAATAAACTGAATGCTATTTCAAGATGTGGGGGTGGTGAGGTACAAGCCAGAGTTCACCCTGAGACACTAAGCCAATCCTTAGGGGTTTACCAGATTTTTGCACTTGTTAACCCCTCCTTCCTGAGTCAAGGGGAAGGTTTTCAATAGAAAGAGCTTGGCTTCATTTGCATTGAATTCTATTTGTGATTTACTTCCTGATAATTTTCAATAAAGATACAGAGAAGCTTGGCTTGGGGTCTTCAGTCAAGAGCTGCTGGTCCCCTATTTTATGCTCTCTGCTCTATCTCATTCCTGGCTGTTTGTCTCATTATTAATAATTATAAAATTATTCCATTATTTTCGGACCCTTGGTCTGCGACATTCTGGTGCCCCAACAGTGGGACAAGGTGGTAGTTTTTCTTTGGATAAGGTGGTGATCTCTCTTTCTTTCTCTGTTTTCGAGCAGACACCAGGAACCGAAAGGGAAATTGCTCAGGGTAAATGAAACTCAGGGTAAGTAAAATTTTCAGGAAAATTAAAGACAGTGCCATGAGAAAATCTTCACTCCTTGTAAGTTAAGGATAGAATTAGAAAAAAATTCATGAGGATTCTCTAACTCCTCGAAGGAAAAAGTTGAGGGAAGAATTAGAAAATATTTCATGGGAAGTTTCTGATCCTCTGTCTGAAGTGAACTGCTTAAAAGGTCAGAGGTAAAATTGATAAAAAAGAATCATGGGGAACAGCCCATCTTCTGAAACTCAGTACCTTACTTTAATTAAAGAATTACTTAAGAGCTCAGGGGTAAAAGTAAGAGAAAAGTCATTTTTGCAGTTGTTTCAATATGTGCAGAAACACTGTTGCTGGTTTTAACTGGTAAACAAAGCGCAGTTAAATTTTAAATCTTGGCAAAACGTTGTGAAAGCTTTATAAAGAGAACAGACTCATATTCATTTTTGGCCAATAAGAGCTTGGAAAAGAATAGTAAAAAGTCAGTGCAGGATTGTACTAATAATTTAAAAAATTTGCAAAGAAAGATGGCTGAATCTTTGCATGAATCTGAATTAAGTAATACTACATTAAAGGAGGTTAAAACTGAAAGTGAGAAACAGTCTTTGTTACCTTTAGAAAGAGCTTATCAAAAGGGAGATATGATTCCTGTTTCAGTTTGGTTACTACATGATTTGATCTCTTTGGCTCTAAAACCTTCAGTCTAAAGAGAAAATTTCTGAAATATTAGAAGAAAAAACCTTTTCAGGAGAGAATGATAATAATTCTGATACAAAGATGGAGGAATTTCCTCTACATCCAACTCCAGAGGAATTGAGCAATATAATCCAGGATGATAGTCCTTATGAGAAATTAAGTAAACAAGTTTTGGAAATTTCTAATAAAATAGACAAATTGGGTTCTTGTAATGAGATATATTACCAAAGTAAAAATACAGCTCCATCAGCAGCAACTATTCCAAACTCTGTGTTATTTAATGATATGAATCATGCTCTGTTGGGAGTGACTACTTTCAAGAAGCCTTTAGCAGTCATGTCCAGTGCCTTGCAACAGGCAAAGTGAGATGATTTATCTAATTGGGGGAAAGCAGCTTCTGCGTTTCCAGTAACAATTCAGGATATGCCTCCTGATCAAGAAGATCACCAAGGGTATCAGTTGTATCAATATCAATCGTTATCTTATAAGACAATTAAAGAATTAAAGCAAGTCATAGTTGCTTATGGTATGCATTCTACCTATGTAGGAGGCATATTACAAGGATTAGCTACAGAATTTAGGTTTTGGGAGTCCATGGTCAGGACAATTTTGGAATCTGGAGAATATTTACAGTTTAGAACTTGGTGGACTGATGAAGCTACAAATATGGAGAGGATTAATTTAACTATAAATCCTCCTGTTAATATTACTGCTGATCAATTGTTGGGGAAAGGACAATGGCTTGGAGTACGAACTCAATTACAATAAGATGATTTGGCGATTGTGCAAGTAAGGCTTTGCTGTATGCAAGCCTGGGTTAAAGTAGAAATTTCAGCAAAGGGAGATCAATCCTTTATCAGAACAACACAATCTTAAAATGAAAAATATTCTCATTTTCTATCTAGATTAAAGGATGCAATTGATAGAGCATTATCTCAACCCAAGGTTCATGAGCTTTTGTTAAAAACTTTAGCATATGAGAATGCTAATTCAGAATGTCAAAAGGCTATTAGACCATTGAAGACTCAGAATGCTTCCCTAGATGAATTTACACATACTTATATGGACATTGGAACTAGTTCTTGTCAAACCAATGTATTAGCAGCCACTTTAAAAAGAACTTTAAATTTGTCTCAAACTAAATGCTACAATTGTGGAAAATCAGGACATTTGAAAAGAGAATGTTAGAAAGAAAGAAAGAAGGGAGAGGAGACATGTAAAGAAAAAATACACACCTACAGGGCTCTGTAGAAAATGTGGAAAAGGATATCATTGGACTAATGACTGTAGATCTTTACTTGACAAGTGGGGAGTAAGTAAGATGCTGAATAAAAGGAAACGGGATTGTTAGTTTTCAAACACCTAAATTTAATTTTTCAAGAAAAGCATTAAGATATCCAAAATTATGAGGGTCACTGTTCCTCATGCTCTCCCCTTAACTTGGCTAACAAAAAACTAATTTGGGTGGAGCAGTGGCCCCTAACTAGAGAGAAATTAGAAGTTTTAGCACAATTAGTTTAAGAACAATATTGTGCTGGTCATATAGAAGAAACCGCTAGTCCTTGGAATTCTGTAGTGTTTTGATAAAAAAAGGGAATCAGGTAAATGGACTTATTGGATACTATAAGTTAAACAGGTTATGCAGGTTATACTAATGGTAAAGATAATATTCAGATCAACAGGCTGAATTATATGCTGTTATTATGTTATTGCAGGACAAGCTATAATAGAAAGGGCTAATTTGACTTTACAAACTATGTTGAAAAAAACAGAAGGGAGGAGATGGGATATCATCCCCTTGAACTCTTCTACAAAAAGACTTATTTACTTTAAATTTTTAAAATGCTAATGAAAAAGGAGAAACTTCAGCTGAAAGACACTGGGTATTACAATCCTCTAAAGAATTGAATCAGCCTACATATATTAAGGACCCTCTAACTAATGAATGGAATAAGGGATTTGTTATTAGGTGGGGACAAGAATTAGCTTTTGTCTCTACAGGCACAGAAAGACTGTGGGTGTCCTCCAGAAACGTAAAAACCCCAAGATGAGTAGAAAGAGGCCACACTTTGATGAGGATGAAGCTGCAGAATGTCAGATAATACCAACTATTGGACATATATTTCTAATACTCCCTTGTTAAAAGTAGTTCATTGGCTTTATAAAATTTTGGGTACTAATATATCTCTCTAGTAGATGTTTCAAGGATAGAGTTTTCATGAAGATACCAATAACAACTTTAGGTTATCCTGATATTCGTCCCTGTCAGTTGCTTTCTTTATCTTTCTTAGAATATGGATACATTGGAAATAATGTTGAATAGAGCAAAGACGAGTTTTAATTAATACTTCCTATGGAAGCTTCATTGATTGGAGCCTTGTTGGTTCTGCGTGTCAGGATGGAAACACCAAAAATTTAAGTGAGTGTAAGGAAGGCAATGGATTTATAACTGCTTATGCTAATAACACTATATCATGGCATGGAGGAGGAATAATAGAACTGTATCCACATTTACAGTATTTTTACCAAAAACATTTATGAAAAATAAGAACTGCATTAGAATATGTTTCTCTTTGGGTTGGAAGTTATTTGTACAATCATGCTGATAATATTACTAGTCATACATTTAAAAGATTATATTGTTCAAAATTATTTGTAATATATTTGTTTACATTTTTTCCTCTTTTAACAATTGGGATCTGGAGGGAAGAGAAAAGACCAGAGAATGGCCAAAATTATTGGGACAGCTATTGCTGCCAATTTAGGGCCTGTGTCAGGAAAACGAAGTCTTACTCCTAAACGATGCCACCCAAAGGTAATAAAGGAGGTCAGAATCGCTTCTACTGTGGAAAGCTGAGCCTCTTCAGTAAACAGCATCACAGACGAGAACCACAGATCAGGCAGACACACTGACAAAGGAGATTAATCAGAACTGGTTTTGCTAGAGACTTTTGAAAGTATTTCTTTGAGTTTATTATTTTTAACTTGTCTTATTTGTTTGTGTATGAAGGATGGAAAGAACAAAAAAAAAAGCAAGAATGGATCAAAGAAGAGAAGATGCTTGCCTAGATGATAACATAATTATGATAAAAACAAAAGGGGGGAAATATGGGAAGCCAGTACTAAATATTTGTAATAAACTGAATGCTATTTCAGGATGTGGGGGAGGTGAGGTACAAGCCAGAGTTCACCCTGAGGCACTAAGCCAATCTTTAGGGGTTTACCAGATTCTTGCATTTGCTAATCCTTCCCTCCTGAGTCAAGGGGAAGGTTTTCAATAGAAAGAGCTTGGCTTCATTTGCATTGAATTCTCTTTGTGATTTACTTTCTGATAATTTTCAATAAAGATACAGAGAAGCTTGGCTTGGGGTCTTCAGTCAAGAACTGCTGGTCTCCTGTTTTATGCTCTCTGCTCTATCTCATTCCTGGCTGTTTGTCTCATTATTAATAATTATAAAATTATTCCATCATTTGGGACCCTCGGTCTACAACAGCAAATATTGTCTGATTAGACTTTAACATTAAGTACCTCAGATAGGTGATTGTATAGAGACTAAAACTTACTAGTGGTTTTAAAGGATATGTAGGAAAGAGCAATGGGAAAAAAATTCATAGAAAGCACTGAAATTCTCTCCATGGTGAGAGAAAAATTTGACCACAGTGGTGATGTTGAAGAAAATGTCTTCAAGTTGATTCCAAACTTAGTGACCCATTTATTGTTCTTCTTCCTGTTATGTACTATCGAGTCACCTGCAACTCATAACAACACTATGTACAACAGATCTGAACCCTGTCTTATCCTGAGCCAGTCTCACTGACTGCAACACATATAATCCCATTGCCCCAGTTATCGTGTCAATCCATCTCATCTGGGGGCTTCCTCTCCTGTACTGTCCCTCTGCCCTTCCAGTATGATGTTCTTCATCAAGAACTTGTCTCTTCTGGCCATGTCTCCAATGTATGTGAAACAGAGCTTCAAAATCTTTGCTTCCATGGCAAAACTTGGTTTCACCTTCCCTAAGACAGACCAATTTATTTTCTTTAGCATGTTTAATACCCTCTTCCAGCACCACAACCAAAGGCATCAATTCTTCTGTCATCCTTAGTCATTGTTCAGTATGCATAGTATGAAATTACAAAGACCATGGCCTGAATCAGGCCCACTGTAGTCTCTAGACTGATGTTATCACTCCTCAGTACTCTGGAGCGGTCCCTGACAGCCGACTTCCCCAATGCAATTTGTCTTTTGATTTCTTGACTGCTGGTGCCAACCTCAATCTCTTCTCCATCTATCATTATGCTGCCAATTGGCCCAGCAGTGAGAATCTTTGTCTTCTTGAGATTAAGCTTCAATAAATACTAAAGACTACAATCCTTGACGTTCTGCAGCAAATGCTCCAGGTCCTTCTTAGTTTCAGCAATCAAGGTTGTATCATCTGCATAACGCAGATCTTGATGAATCTTTCTCCAATCTTTATGCCATACTCCTCATCACAAAGCCCTCCTCTTGAATGATCTGTCCCACATATAGATTGAAAAGATATGGAGACAGAACACATCCCTGACACATTTCTTTTTTATTTAAAACTGCAGTGTTTTCTTGTTATGTTCTGATGACTGCCTTCTGGTCCAAGTATAGGTTTAACATTAGCAGAATAAAGGGTTCTGGGATTCCCGTTCTTTTCAAGGTTAGCCACAATTTTTTGTGATCTACACAGTCAAAGGCTATTGTGCAGCCTGTGAAGCACAAATAGACATTCCTCCGGTACACTCTCTGCCAAGATCCATCTGACATTGGCTATAATGTCTCTAGTGTCACAATCTCTTCTAAACTCAGCTTGAATTTCTGGTAGTTCTCTGTTGATGTACTACTGTTCCAGTTATTTTTGGATAATCTTTGATTTTGGTTTTTGCTTGTGTGTGATAGTAACGATATTGTTCGATAATTTCCACACTCTGTCAGACCAACTTTTTTTGAGATAAGAATTAAATATAGATCTCTTCCAGTCAGTTAGCCAGGTCCTCCAGAATTCTTAGCAAAACTTGATGAGCACAACCGGGGCTGGATCTGTTGGTTGAACTACATCAATAGGTACGCCATCAATTCCTGAGGCCTTGGTTTTTGCCAATTTTTTCAGAGCATCTTGAACTTCCTCCTTCATCACCACAGATTCTTGATCAACTGTTGTTTCATGAAATTCTTCTGTGTCAGCCAATTCTTTTTGGGACAGTGACTCTGTATACACCTTCCATCTTCTTTTAATGCCTTCTGGATCACAAAGGACAGAGTAAAATTGTTCAAAGTATTTTTTGAGACTATAAATTTTTATGAGAATAGATGGTCTTAACTTTCTCCAATAGAGCCACTAGTAGGTTAGCATCAGGCATCATCAATCTTCTGGTTGGCAGCCCAAAATTGAAAAAAAAATATATATCACTTGAAATGGCCTCTACATGGAAGTGAGACATTCATTGACAAAGTTAGTGAACCATATGAGTGAGCCAGGACAAGAAGGGACCAAAGGAAATGTATGTCTTTGAAAAGAATAGAGCTAATGATTACTACATGAAACAAGAGAGCCTCACAATTAAAATTCAACATTAAGTATATAGGCAATATTGACACTTCTTTTAAGGACAGAAATTGAAGCTTTATCAGGACTATTGTAATAAAGTTCATTATTACATAGTACAAATATAATAGCACTCTTTTTTATTAGGGCTGTTTAATAAACATGTGATTACTATATTAAAGTTCATGAAATTAGAAATTAATTATAATTTTTGTTGAAAAAGCCTTTTTCTAATTATGGTTAAGTCAATATTACTATTTCAGAACATACAAAAAATGTGAAAATGAGAAGTTCAAGACAGGTTTTAAATAAGAGGAAGACTGATATGAGCCTACAGAGAGCCTAGGGAAGTTTTTAAATTGATTTAAACATTATACACTTGAAAAATCTGTCATTCCTAAGGGAACTGAGAAGGAAAATACATTTAGGCTATTTCATTCTCAACATATATAGTCATCTAGTGTTCTAAAATTCAATAACAATAAAACACCTTCAGTGTGACAATTATTTTACACAAATGAAAATACAATGTAGTGAAATAAGATTTATGGATTTTAAGCAAAACCAATGAACACAGAAATTTAAAAAAAAATTGATGAGATGAGAAAGTAGAGAGAAAAATATACAAAAAGAGAATGTCATATTGTGTTAAAGAAAATACGAGATTATTCTAGTTCTTTAATACTAGAGCCTGGTAGCCTAATGAGTAAAGATCTGTGCTGTCAATCCAGGGGCAAGCAATTCTAATCTACCAATTGCTCCACAGGAGAAATATGGACAATCTCTTCATTCCCATTAACTTTGTTGTTGTTGAGTATCATCAAGTTGGAACCAATCCATAGCTGAGCCTTCAATGGGTTTTCAGAGGCAATAAATCTTTCTCTCACAGAGCAGTTGGTGGATTTGAACCACATCATATTTGCTTTGGTAGTGCAGACCTTATTGCAAAGCCACCAGAACTCCCCTGCCCATACAATTTACAAGTTCTGAAAACTCAGCTGGAGGATCAGGTATAAGTCAGTTCAGAGTCATTGGCACAAACCAACAACAGTCCAGAATGAAAAGAGTAAGTGAAGTATCATAATACTAAACTTTAGGGAATTTATTTTTCTCGTTTTTTTAATGATCTACAATGGTCAGAAAGTATATAGATACCAATCTCTATCATAAAGATCTTGGAAACAAAATGCTGGTGAGTAGGACCAGCTATAAAGTTTGTAGAAGACAACACAACATATAAGTAAAGAGCCCCTTGTTCAAAGCAGCATTAATAATTTCAATCTGGTGAGGTGGCTCTGCTGGCAGTCTGATATTCTCATTCTTGTATCACTCTATCTTTTCCCTTTTCTACAATATGCCTCAATAAACTACATATTCTTGATTAAAAAAATTAATTTTAATATGGCAATAATTGAACACTAAGCCAAGTGCAGAATCCTTTCAAACAAAGAGCCCTATGCAAATTTACTGGCCATACATCAAAGATGTACTGCCTTGATATAATCTAGGATAATTTACCAAAGGCATACCCAAACGAAGTTTAGTTATCACGTATATTTTAGGACAGATTTTCCAAATGTAATTTTTCAAGGCCCTTGAATAACTGTTAAAATGAAAGAATATATATAGAATCCTTCTAGTATTTGTAAACAGAAACTTCTAAAGAAATATTTTCTGTGAAAGTTCATTTTCTGGTCATAGAGGAAGTTAGCCAACGAATTAATACCAAGACCATCCAAATTCCCTGATTCCTGAGATACAATATCACCACATCAAGTCCTTGGGAAGTTATGTTTCTTCTTTTATAATAGCAATTGATTTCTTCTCAAATTCAGTAAATATTCATCATTAGTAAATTTTTTACTGAATTTTTAAAAGTTGTACTGCCAATCAAGAAAACAACGATTCTCAACACTTAGCCAATTGGCAGCATCATGATAGACAGTGAAGAGACTGAGATAGTTAACAGCCTCATTTTGCTTGGCTCCACAATCAACACTCTTGGTACCAGAAGCCAGGAAATTAAGAGATAAATTGCATTGGAAAGACTGCTGTCAGAGACCTCTCCAGAGTACTGAAGAGCAATGATATCACTCTGGAGATTAAGGTGTGCCTGATCCAGGCCATAGTCTTCACAATTACTTACTTTGTGTCAGAAAGCTGGACAATGACTAGGGATGATAGAAGGAGGATTGACGCCTTTGAGCTGTGGTGCTGGAAAGAATATCATGGACTGCCAGGAGAACAAACAAGTTTATCCTTGTCATCATTAGGTGCCGTGGAGATGTATTTGCTCATAGTGACCGTATGAATGAAAGCCCTGAGCACTATTCATAGAGATCCAGGGCAAGCCATTTCAGAAGTAGATGCCACTCCTGCTTCCAATCAGGAAGCTCCACCAAACACTGTGATGTGCAAGTTTATCCTGTTGTTATTATGTGCCGTCGAGTCGCTTGAGACTCATAGCAACCCTAAGTACAACAGCCCTAAACGCTGCTCTATCCTGTGCCAATCATACTGCCTCTGACACACCCATCCTGATTACCCCAGTCACTGAATTAATCCACCTCATAGAGGGTCTTCTCCTCCTGCACTGTCCCTCCACCCTCCCAAGCATGATGTCCCTCTCCAGGGACCTGTCCCTCCTTACAACATTTTCAAAGTATGTCAGGCGAAGCCCCAGAATCCTTGCCTCCAAGGAGCAGCCTGGTTTAACCCTCTCCAGGAAGAATCTGTTTGTTTTCTTAGCAGTCCAGGGCACATTCAATACTCTTCTCCAGCACCACAGCTCAAAATCATCAATTCTCCTTCTATCCTCCCTAGTCATTGTCCAACTCTCTGGTTGCAAAGACCATTGCCTGTGTCAGACGCACCTTAGTCTCCAGAGACACACTGTTGCTCTTCAGTACTTTAGAGAGGTCCCTAACAGCAGACTTTCCCATCTCAATACGTTTTTTTTTTATTTTCTGGCTGCTGCTTCCAAGAGTGTTGACCATGGAGCCGAGCAAACTGAAGCTGTGAACAATCTTAATCTCTTCACCATCCATCCTGATGCTGCCCATTGGTCCAGTGGTGAGAATCTTTGTCTTCTTGACATTGAGCCTCAGTCCATACTGAAAGCTGCAGTCCTTGATCCTCTGCAGTAAGTGCATGAGGTCTTCCTCAGTTTCAGCAAGCAGGGTTGTGTCATCTGCATAACGCAGATTGTTAATAGATCTTCCTCCAATCCTGATGCCACCCTTCTCCTCATAGAGCCCAGCCTCTCGAATAAAATCAGGCTGATCCTTAGAAGAAAGGACTCTGAAGCTTCATCTGACAAGCTATGGGCATGTTGCCAGAAGGGATGAGTCCTTGGAGGACATCATCCTTGCGAGGATGAAATCATAGCATGAGAGAAGACCCCGATAAGATGACTAGGGTAATGGGAGTATGTGTGTCAGAGACAATAAGGTTGACAGAGGATGGAGCAGGATTTAGGCCTGTTGTATATAGGTCCATGCAAGTGACTCAACAACAGCTGCTAATCACTTAGGCTCTAATCTCATTCTCTGTGTGGTTCTTGACTTCCCTCAAGGCAAAAAAACCCAAACAAACAAAATCCAAAAGTCATCTAATGAGAGAACATTGTCCGTCCTGATGCACAAAGCAGCATAAATTTGAACTGTTAGAAACTCAGGACCCTTGGTTAGCAGCACAACTGACAGGACTGTGCTGCCATAGCTAACACCTATAAAACACTCTAGTTCTTTTTGTCTACAACAAGGATTTGGAGAAGAATTTGTCTTTAGTTTTTCTGTGTAGATGCTATGCAATCCCTCCTAAGCACCCATGTGCACCTTAAAGGATAGTCTAATACCATATGGGGGCAGCTCCGATGAACAGTCCATAGTGAGTCCACTGCTAACCCAAAGAATGCCAACTTGGTGCCTATTTCAGGGCAGTGAGTGGACACCTCATGAGAAGTCACACAGAAGAAATCATGTTTCATTATAAAGATGAAAGGAATTTGTGTCTCAAAGTTACTTTCTTTATTCTTCATTTGCTAGAGAGAACTTATTAATGCTAAGGAGATTATGAAGAAACCAGTTTCACAGAAATGCTTATAGGAACAACATGAAAATGAAATACAATGATGATTTTTCTAAAAACAACTCTGGAAGAAAATACAACTAAATATTACATTTACTTACATATGGGTAACAAGGTAATGAGATGATAATCTGTTCTTTTTCTATTTATCCTATAGTTTACAAAACCCTTTCAGTAATTCTATGTACATCATAAATAAGCATGAAGGGTCCAAATATGCAGGTTTTCTTCTTATTATATGAAATTGAATTGATTTTGTGGCTTCTACTGAACTGCCAGTAATAGTTACACTGTTTAGGAGGTCTTACCACCTTTTGTATTTATAGATGGGTGTATGTATAAGGAAAAGTTTATATAAATTAATTCTCTGTATATTGTGATGACTATCTAGAAAAAGAAGAGGGAAATAACAATCTCCCTTTTTTTGACCACACATTACACAGCATAATCATTCCCTTGTACAAACGCATAAAAGTAGTGACAAATAAGTATGTACATTAAATAATGTTGTTGTTATGTGCCATCAAGTCGCTTGCTACTCATAGTGACCCTATGTACAACAGCCCTAAACCCTGCTCTGTCCTATGCCAATCTCACTGTGTCTGACACACCCACCCCAATTACCCCAGCCAATCAATCCACCTCACTAAGGGACGTCCCCTGTTGTGCTGTCCCTCTACCCTCCCAAGCATGATGTCCCTCTCCAAAGACTGGTTCCTCCTTGCAACATATTCAAAGTATGTCAGACGAAACCTCAGAATCCTTGCCTCCAAGGAGCAGCCTGGTTTAACCTTCTCCAGCATGAACCTGTCCGTTTTCTTAGCAGTCCATAGTACATTCAATACTCATCTCTTAAATAATGACTATTCTTTTTAATCCTGATTTTCTCTCCATCTCTCTAAGAATGCCAATGTTACCTTTGTTGAAGGTGTTATAAATATGAATTTTTTTCTTTAATGTGTATCTCTTCTGAAAAATTAATCATTATATTCCTTTAAAATTTAATTGTTCATCGTGTCTATTAAGTACTCATTGAAAATACTTCCTTTTTATTTTATTTGAATTAAATTCTGCCCTTCTATGATCCTATCATCTAGTATTATGGCTTAGAGTACAAAAGAGACATTTTTCAATTTTTTAATTATAACTTTCACAATTTTAAACTTCAAAAAATGCATAATATATCAATTTTTCCCCGAGACTTGATCAAAATATTAGCTACCTGAAGTGACATCTCTGGAAGATGGCATCAAGATTTATTTTTACTCAGAAAGTTCTAACTTCTCATTTTTGATTCAATAAAATTTTCAAGAAAAATGTCTCCATACTTTCAAAGTTTTTCATAAATGTTAGAATCTTCTTTCATTTAACAATCATTTGCATGCCTAATGCAAGCTATAGTTTGAGGGTGTTGTTGTGTGTTGTCAAGTTAGAACCAACACAGAGCTGACCCTCTAATGGGTTTTCAGAGTTAGTAAATCACAAGGCAGGAAATTTCCTGTCCTTCTCATGCGGAACAGCTGATGGATCCAAACCAAGTCCATTTGGGACTGCAGCACAGCCTCTTACCTCTAGGCAACCAGAGCTCCATAGGGAGGTCATTCTACACAGTGCTTGCTACTGTTAGCCTCAATTAAAACAGAGAACTAAAAAACATACGCATAAAACCATAAAAATATTAGTTTTTGCCTTTTGTCTTGCTACTTACTAACCAAGACTTCTAACCTTAAAACAGCCACTCAAAAGCAGATAAAACACAAGACTCTACATAAACAAAAGGTTTTGTCATGGTTTGTTTTTTTAAAAAAAATTACTGTGATTTTAATGAAAGTTTACAGAAAAGTTGGATTTTCATTCTTTCATTCCTTGTTGCTCATTTCCTCTCTACACTCACCGAAGTTCACTTTTAAAAAAAAGAAAATTCATTGTTACCAATGTCTTTCCTCTCCTCTCCTCCCTCAGTCCACTTTGAAATGCACCTCTTATTCTGGACAAATCATGCCAAATAAATGCCTTTTAAATAATCCTTTCTTTTATCTGTTCCAATACAATGTTCATTATCTACCCCCTCTTTTGCTAGTTCCTCCCCAACTCCCCATGTCAGTCCTATTTTATAACAACCATGTTATGCAGTATTTGCCACCCAAATAGATATATGCACACCTATGTTTATTGATGCATTATTCACAATAGTAAAAGATGGGAGCAAACCTAGTTCCTATCAAGAAATGAATGGATAGAAAAAGTGTGGTACATAATGAAATACTACACAGCACTGAAAAACAAGGAACTCTTAAAACATTCCACAACATGGATGACCCTGGATGACATTATGATGAATGAAATATCTCAGTCACAAAAGGGTAAATATTGCTTACATAAGAGGTTGCCATGTGCAATTTTGAAACTTGCTTAAGAGAGCTCTGGTGGCCTAGTGGATAAGTAGTTGTGCTGCTAACTCAGATGTTGTTGTTTTAAGTGTTATCGAATCATAGGTGACTCATGTCGACCCTGTGAACGAAAGACCTGGATACCTGTATAACTTTCATCCTTTCTCCAGGTTCCCGAGGCAAGCTATTATCTAAGTAACTCAGATACTAAATTTAAATCCTCCAGCTACTCTGTAGAATAAAAGTGAGAAATTTAGAGTCTCTGGAAACTCACTAGAAGGTCACCTGTGACTTGGTTTAAACTTGAAGGCACGTAATAACAGAAACTTACTTAACATTTGTGTCCTTATTTTTTCCAATAAGTGCAACATTCAGTGTGATTCTTTCTTTTCAAATGTCTTGCTTTGGAAGGAGTTATTGTATATGTCATAGAGCTGTTCTTACTCTACAAGTTAGAAAATCTTGATAATCAGAATATCTTGGGGCAGTCTATATGCTGAGGACAGGTGACTTGGCAGCTTAACCACTGTGAACAGACCACCAGCCATGCACCCCAGGTGGTGCTCCAGTCAGGCACCCTCACCCTGGCAGCACCCTAGCCCATGTTCTCCCCCCCAGAGGTGGCCCATCCCCGTGCCCCTCAGCTATGTCCCAGTGCCACTAGAGAGTCCTTCATGCACTGAGACTGACAGACACAGTGTGACGTGGACAACAGGATTTTAAAGTAGAACTTTTGTTGGAACAGTTAGTTTTGGAACTACAGTAACATAAAGCCACGGGCTGCGCCATGGACCTGACCAAAGCTGGAAGTCTCTAGCCGAGCTGCCGTGGGACTCATCC
Organism: Elephantulus edwardii; assembly: GCF_000299155.1. NCBI lineage: Eukaryota > Metazoa > Chordata > Mammalia > Macroscelidea > Macroscelididae > Elephantulus > Elephantulus edwardii. Next base: position 5,921,241 of record NW_006399953.1, read on the forward strand.
AACAGGAAAAATTTTGGAGTTACAGAAATACAAAGCCATGCCATGGACTCAGCCATAGCCTGAAACTACCAGCTGAGCTGCTGTGGGACCAATCTGGTAGGAGAGAGATTGGTAGATACTGGCTGAGTTCTCTTAAGCCCCACAAAGACCCAGTGGGTCTGTTGGAATTAGACTGAAATTTCTGTGCCTCCAGTGACCACCCACAATCAAGCAGGCCAGTAGGATCCTAAACAGGTTTTTTTTTTAGTGCCACCGATTGCCTGGGAGAGCACCCAAGGGCAAGCCCACTGGTGGGAATTTGGCTGAGCTCTCTTGTGCCAGGCCAACTGCTCAGGAACTAAAAGGCCAGTGGGAATATGACTGGACTTTTGTGGACAGACTGGCCAGAGGCACATGGATTGGTGGGAATCTGATTGAGACTTTTCGAGTCCCACTGGACCCAGGACCCTGCTTGGGCAGGGGCTGCTGCACAAGGGCACCTGGGTAAGTGCCATGGGGCAAGGACCACTGAGTGAAAACCACTGGGTGGGAGAAAGACACCTGGAATTTGAGTAGGGTCCCCAATCATGTGGATACCCAGACAGCTGAGGTCTGAATGAGGTCCCCCAGGTAGTTGACCTGGCCTTGTGGTCATTTGACTCTACACCTGTGCCTACACATTCAGTCAGGCAACTGTGTTTAATCCAGAGCACCTTGATCTGACTTACCTACAAGAGGCTGTTTTCATAGGCTCTGAACTGACCTTTTCCTTGAGCCAGAAGTTCAGAGAAAAATACAAGTGGGGCAGCTGCCCAACTGATTTCTAGAGCATTGTCTTCAGATCAAGAACATATCAATGTCTCAAAGACAGCGAACTATCTCACACACTAAACAAGTGCAAAGCAAGATGTGACCCTTAAAAAGTGACAGAGTATCAATGAATATTCTGAAGCCAGAAAATCTGATGGAACTTTCTCACACAGAATTTAAAAGAACAATGATTGAATATTTTCAGTGGATGAAAAACAAACCTGGAGAATTACAGGAATAGTACAGGCAAAACCCAGGAGAAGTTCAAAAAACAATCCAGAATGATGCAGATAAAACAAATGAGGCATTAGTGGCACTGGTACAAGAAACCACAGTCCAAAATATGAGGTCAAATGTTTCAGATGCTGTCAACATGAGATGGGACACAGAACCAGTGAAATAGAAGGTAGAATTATCACCACTGATCTGCTAGAGAAAAAAGCAGACTCAGAAAACAAGGAAATAGATGAAAACCTAATAATATAGGACATCATCAAGAGAAATAACATGTGCATCATTGGAATCCCAAACCAGGAAGAAGCAAGTAAAGGCACTGAAAAAGTTATCGAAGAATTACTAAAGGAAAACTTCCAAGGCATAATGAAGAATGAGAGAATATATATTCAAGAAGCTGAGCAAACACCATTTAGAATATACACCAAAAGAAAAACACCAAGGCATATTAAAGTTAAATTTGCCAGAACTAAAGATAAGGAGAGAATCCTGAAAGCATGAAGGGAGAAACAAAGAGTGACCTATAAGGGAGAGCACATAATATTAAGTGCTGATGTCTCAGTAGAAATAATGTGAGCAAAAAGAGATTGGAAGGATATATACCAAACACTCAAGCCACACAACTGTCAACCAAGAACATTGTTGTTGTTGTTATGTGCCGTGGAGTCAGTTGTGACTAATAGTGACCCTATGTACAACAGCTCTAAACTCTGCTCTGTCCTGTGCCAATCTCATTGTCTCCAACACAGTCATCCCGATTGCACCAGTCACTGAATCAAACCATCTCTCAGAGGGCCTTCCCCTCCTGCGCCTGCCCTCCACCCTCCCAAGCAGGATGTCCTTCTCCAAGGACTGGTTCCTCCTTACAACAAGACCAAAGTATGTCAGATGAAGCCTCAGAATCCTTGCCTCCAAGGAGCAGCCTGGTTTAACCCTCTCAAGGATGAATCTGTTTGTTTTCTTAGCAGTCCATGGCACTCTCAGCACTCTTATCCAACACCAAAGCTCAAGAGCATCAATTCTCCTTCTATCCTCCCTGGTCATTGTCCAGCTATCTGACACATAACAAGTGATTGCAAAGACCATGGCCTGTACGAGACACACCTTAGTCTCCAGAGACACACCGGTGCTCTTCAGTACTTTAGAGAGGTCCCTAACAGCAGACTTTCCCATCGCAATACATCTTTTAATTTCCTGGCTGCTGGTGCCAATAGTAATGATTGTGGATCCAAGCAGGCTAAAGCTGTGAATAATCTCAATTTCTTCACCATCCATTCTCATTCTGCCAATTGGTCCAATGGTGAGAATCTTTGTCTTCTTGACATTGAGCCTCAATCCATATTGGAGGCTGCAGTCCTTGACCCTCAGCAGCAAGCGCTTCAGGTCCTCCTCAGTTTCATCAAGCAGGGTACACAGATTGTTGATAGATCTTCCATCAATCCTGACACCACATTTCTCCTCATAGAGCCCAGACTCCCGGATGATCTGTTCTGCATACAGGTTGAACATTTATGGAGATAAGACACATCCCTGGTGTACGTCCTTCCCAATTTTGAACCATGCAGTGTTTCCTTGCTCTGTTCTGATGACTGCCTCTTGGTTCAAGTATAAGTTTTGCATTAGCATGATTAAGTGTTCTGGAATTCCCAATCTTTCTCAGAGTCAGCCACAGTTTATTATGGTCCACACAGTCAAATGCCTTTGTGTAATCAATGAAGCACAGATAGACATTCCTCTGGTACTCCCTGCTTTCAGCTAATATCCATATAACATTAGCTACAATGTGCCTAGTACCACGACCCCTTCTAAACCCAGCCTGGACTTCTGGCAGCTCTCTGCTGATGTGCTGTTCCAGTCATTTTTGGATAATCGTCAGGAGAATATTGTTTGCATGTGAAATCAACAATACTGTTCTATAGTTTCTACACTCTGTGAGTCACCTTTCTTTGGAATGGGAACAAATATAGATCTCCTCCAGTCTTTTGGGGAAGTGGTTGTTCTCCAGATGTCTTGACACAACTTGGTGAGCACTTCCAGGGTAGCATCTGTTAGCCAAAATATGTCAATTGGTATATCATCTATTACTGGGGCCTTATCATTTGCTATTTCTTTTCCAGCAAAATTATTCATCATATATGAAGGAGAGATCGAGATCTTCCCAGGAAAACAAAACCTAAGAGAGTTTGTAAAAACAAGACCAGTGTTGCAGGAAAGACTCAGAGATGTCCTTCTTATAGACATACCACAGAAAGCTGCATGGTCCAAAGTAACTAGCAAGAACACCAAAAAGAACTCAACAGAATGATAGCAATAAAACCCTGATTTTCAATAATCACAAAGATTGTGAATGGTTTGAATGCACCACTAAAAAGAAGAAGAGTAGTAGATTGGATAAAAAATCAAAATTCATCAATATGCTGTCTACAAGAGCCATACCTGAAAAATGAAGATAAAGAAAGACTAAAAAGAAAAGGATGGGGAACAATATACCAAGTGAATGGTAACCAGAAAAAACCAGAAGTAGCGATATAAATCTCTGATAAAATAAATTTCAAAGCAGAAACTATCACAAAGGACAAGGAGGGTCACTACATAATGCCTAAAGGGTCAATAGAACAAGAGCACATAACAATAATAAATTTTATGCATCAAATGAAAGACCTGCCAAACTATAAAGCAAACATTAACAAAACTGAAAAAGGAAATAACAATACCATAGTAGTTGGAGACTTCAATATACCACTTTCAAGAAAAGATAGAACTACCAGAAAAAAACTCAACAAAGATACTGAAGACTTAAACCACACAATAAACCAACTTGGCCTCATAGATATTTATAGGTTAATGCACCCCCAAAAAGCACAGTGTATCTTCTTCTCCAATGTGCATGGAACATTCTCCAAAATAGATCAGATTTTATGTCACAAAGCAAGCATCAATAGATTAAAAACATAGAAATAATACAAAGCATTTTCTCAGACCACAATGCTACAAAATTAGAAATTAATAACAAGAGGATAAAGGAGAAAAAATCCATACGTTTGGAAGCTGAATTACATCTTGCTTGAATATGAGTGGGTACTAGAAGAAATAACAAATGAAATTAAAACAAATTCTTAAAACAAATGATAATGAAAACACCACTTACCAAAATCTCTGAGAAACAGCCAAAGCAGTAATTAGACATCAATTTATAGCAATAAGAAAATATATCAAAAGGGTGGGAAAAATCATTATTGACTCTCTAACCTAACATCTCCAACAAATTGAAAAAGAAAAACAAGAAAACTCAAGACCCTCTGAAACCCAAAATTATAAAAATTAGAGCAGGAATATATGAAATGGAAAACAGAAAAGTAATTGAAACCATCAACAAAAAATGGAGTTGGTTCTTTGAAAAGGTCAATAAACTCAATAAACCACTAGCAAAACTAACAAAAGAAAAGAAGGAAAAGACACAAATAATCTAACTAAGAGATGAAATTGGCAAGGTCACAACAGAATCAACTAAAATAAAAAGGCTAACATTGGAACATCATGAAAAATTTACTTAAACAAATGTGAAAACTAGAGGAATTGGACAAATTACTTAGAAATTCACAACCAACCTAAACTGACACCAACCAAAATTGAACACCTAAAGAGACCCATTACAAAGGAAGAAATTGAAACCTTAATAAAACAACTTCAAGTCAAAGAAAGTCCTGGACCAGATGGCTTTACAAGTGAATGTTATCAAACAATCACAGAAGAATTATCAGCAATCCTACATAAACTATTTCAGAAAATAGAAAAAGATGGGATTCTTCCAGTCTCACTCTATGAAACAAACATATTGTTGATACCAAAACCAGGTAAAGACACCACCAAAATAGAAAACTATAGGCCAATAATCTCTCAGACACATAGATGCAAAAATTCTGAATAAAATTCTAGCCAATAGAATCCAGTGATTCTTCGAAAAAAAATAATTCACCACAATGAAGTAGTATCCATAACAAGGATACAAGGATGGTTTAACTTAAGAAAAACAATCAGTGTAATTCAACACATTAACAAAGCAAAGAACAAGAACCATGTGATCCTATCAATTGATGCAGAAAAGGCCTTGGGCAAAATTCAACACCCTTTTCTAATTAAAACACTAAACAAAATAGGAGTAGAGGGGTATTTCTTCAACATAGTAAAAAGTATATTCCCAAACCTGAGAGCCAACATTGTTCTCAATGGAAAGAGATTAAAAGCATTTCCTTTGAGAACAGGAACTAGGCAAGGATGCCCACTATCACCTATCCTATTCAATATTGTATTGGAAGTCTTCGCAACAGCAATAAGTCAAGAGAAGGAAATAAGAGAAATTCAAACTGGCAAAGAGGAGGTAAAATATGCACATGATACGATAGTATGCTTAGAAAACCCTAAAGACTAAGAAAGAAAGCTACTGGATGTAGTTGACCAATTCAGCAAAGTAGCAGGATACAAGATCAACATACAAAAATCAATTGGATTTCACTGCTGCTCCTTGGAGGCAAGGATTCTGAGGCTCCGTCTAACATACTTTGGACATGTTGTAAGGAGGAAGAGGTCCTTGGAGATGGACATCATGCTTGGGAGGGTGGAGGGAGGGCACAGAGGGGAAGACCCTCTATTAGGTGCATTGATTCAGTGACTGAGGTAATCGGGATGGGTGTGTTGGAGGCGGTGAGTTTGGCACAAGATAGAGCAGGGTTTAGGGCTGTTGTACATAGAGTCGCTATGAGTCACAAGCGACTCGACAGCATGTAACAACAACAAAGAGAATATAGAACTGGAGCGTTGAAAGATAATACCCTTCAAAATAGCTAATCACAAGATTAAATACTTAGAAGTAAACATACCAGAAACACAAAGGACCTGTTCAAAGAAAATTATAAAACACTACTATAAGGAAACAAAAAGAGAACTGGAGAGGTGGAAGAATATCCCTTGCTCATGGACAGGAAGAATCAGTATTGTGAAAATGACAATCCTTCCAAAGGCAATTTACATGTTCAGTGCAATCCCAATACAAATACCATTTCCATTCTTCAATGAGATGGAAAAGGCAATCTCCAATTTTATTTAGAATGGAAAGAGACCCAGAATAAGCAAAGCACTCCTTAAAAAGAGAAACAAGGTAGGCGGCATCTCACTCCCTGATTTCAAATCCTACTAAACTTCCGAGGTGGTCATGACAGTGTGGTACTGGTACAATGACAGACACATAGATTGTTGTTGTTGTTGTTGTTATGTGCCGTCGAGTCGTTTGCGACTCATAGCAACCATATGCACAACAGCCAGCCCTAAACCCTGCTCTATCCTGCGCCAACCGCACTGCCTCTGACACACCCATCCCGATTACCCCAGTCACCCAATCAATCCATCTCATACAGGGTCTTCCCCTCCTGCGCTGTCCCTCCACCCTCCCAAGCATGATGTCCCTCTCCAAGGACCCGTCCCTCCTGGCAACATGTCCAAAGTATGTCAGACGAAGCCCCAGAATCCTTGCCTCCAAGGAGTAGCTTGGTTTAATCCTCTCCAAGATAACTCTGTTTTCCTGGCAGTCCACGGTACATTCAGTAGTACTCTTCTCTAGCACCACAGCTCAAAGGCATCAATTCTCCTGTCTTCCCTAGTCATTGTCCAACTCTCTGATGCATAACAAGCGATTGCAAAGACCATGGCCTGTATCAGGCGCACCTGCAGCCTTCAGTATGGACACATAGATTAATAGAATATAATTGAGAATCCAGAAACCAGCTCATCTAACTATAGGTAACTGATTTTTTTGTCAAGGAGATGAAATCAGTTAAACTGGGAAATGACAGCCTTTTTAATGAAATGGTGTTGGCAAATTGGAAAAGTATCTGCAGAAAACTCAAGCAAGATCCACACCTTACTCCATACATAAAAACCACAACATCAAGTCTTCCAAGCATACTGAAAAATCTACAACCAGGAGAAGATAAAATAGATGAATGGGACCTTCTAAGAATCAAATCTCTATGCACATCCAAAAACTTCTCCAATAGGATAAAAAGGGAAGCCACAGACTGGATTAAAAAATGGTAATGACATGTCAGATAAGGGACTTATATCTACAATTTATAAAATAGTCAAGCACCACAACAAGATAAAGGTAAATAACCCAATTGCAAAATGGGCACAGGTTGTGAACAGACACTTTGCCAAAGAAAACATTCAGATAGCCAACAAGCACATGAAGAAATGTTCAAAATCCCTAGCTCTAAGAGAGTTGCAAATCAAAATAACTATGAGATACCATCTAACTCAGTAAGAATAGCAAGATTTAACAAAACTGCAAACATCAAATGCTGGCGAGGTTGTGGAGTAACTGTTAGTGGGAGTGTAAAGTGGTGTAATCATTATGGAAGGCAATATGGTGCTTTCTCAAAAAGTTGGAAATAGAAATACCATTTGACCCAGCAATTCCACTACTGAGAATATACCCTAAAGAAACCAGAATTGCCATCCAAGCTGATATACGCTCACTCACATATGTTTATTGTGGCTTTGTCCACAATAGCAAAGTGTTGGAAACAACTCAAGTGCCAATCAACAAATAAATGACTAGAAAAGCTCTGGTATATTCACATAATGAAATACTATGCTGCACCGAAAAAACAAGGAACGCATGAAATATTATACAAAATGAGTGAGCCTGGAGGACATTATCCTGAGTGAAATATCTCAGTTACAAAAGGACAAACACTACATAGTGCCACTGATGAAAAGGGAGACTGACATTGGAGTTGGGAGGAAACTCAGAGGGGATGTATACTGCATTGAAACAGATGAGGGAGATAACTGTTTAGGCAGAATATCTGTTTAGTTTTATTGTCGTGATAAGGGTCCAGAATAAATGTTGCATAGTGGAGTGGATTGGGTGGGGGCATTGTACAACAATGAAAGAATTTTTTTTTTCTTTTCAAAGAGAAAAACTAACTGGGGTGGAGAGGTTGACAGGGAGGAAAGTGTGCAACAATGAATGAATGGAAATTCAAAGTCTATGTAAACTTTGATTAAAATAAAAACAAAAGAAATAGAGAAAGAAGAGTCGTTATATAAGAAATAAAGACTTAGGCAACGAACAGGAAAGAATGTAGACCCCTTCCTGGTACTTAATTAATGAGGAGTCTGGTAAGGGACGTGAGAACTAGTAGATAAGAATTCTTGGCAGGCTGTGGAAGGTGTGTCAGCCTACTTCTCTGTCTGTGCCTGGGTGCCCAATTTTGTAAAATCGCTTAATAAAGAAAAAGAAAAAAACCAACCCTAATAATTTGAAAGATGGCTTGCTGTTTATCCTTATTTTATGTCTTAAAATTTTGTATTGGTTTCCGTTAAATGTTCATATGCATTGTGTTTCACACTATTCTTCTTTCATATTGTGTTTCCTACAATCATTTCCATGCATTGTTTTATAAAATTGATCACCATTGGACCTCATGAATCACTATCTTGTCTTTTCAAGTACCCCCATATCCTTTGTATTTCCTTCACCCACTTCCTCCACCCACCAAACTGTGCAACCTTATTTTCTTTATGTCATTATTTTCTTCCTCCAAGAACACACATTAATATTGTTATCGTTATAGTTTATAAATGCTGTCACGTCGACTTGTATAAACCATATGTGCAACCATAGGAAACACTACATAGTCCTGCACCATCCAATAAGGCTTTATGCTTGAGTAATTTATAGCAACCACTCCCGTCAATCAATCTAGCAAGAGTTTTGGATTTTTTGCTGATGTTCTACAAAGCATGGCAATGTCCTGTCAGAAGTGATCCCTTCCGATTATAATCAAATGCTTAACTCAATATACCATCCAGGAACTACTTCTCTGCACACATAAAGCTGTCAGTAATGGAGAGCTTCTTGACAGAAACTAACAAAAACACTTTGCCCATTGCTTGCAGCACCCAAATTGCTGTCCTCAAGTCAGAGCTGACTCCTGGTTGATCCTCCAGCATGATTTCAGAGGTTGTAAATCTGAAGTGAGGAGATTACGCATCTTTCTGCTGATTTGCTTCTGATGGATTCAAACCACCATAAAGATATTACCTTTGGGTAAGTAGTGCAACTCCTCATGGACTACACCACCAAAGCTTCCTTGAAACACAGCTGTGGTTGTTATGTACTTTTGAGTTAAAACTGACTCATAGCTGTCCAGCAGGTTTTCAGAGGCAGTAAATAGCACAGGAATATTGCCTATCTTTCTCCTGCAGAGCAGCCAGTGGATTAGAAATTCTCACCGTTGAGTTGGCAGCACAACTATTAACCACTAGGCTTGTGAGATTCTCTGCTTGTTGTTCTTGTTGTTAAGTGCCCTTAAATTGAGTATTATTCACAAAGACTCTATGAGTAATAGATCTAAAACCTTCCCTACTTTGTGCCATCCTCATCATCTCTGCACCCTAGAGTTCATTGTTATACTCACTGTGTCGGTCCTCCTCATTAAGGGTTCTCCCCTCCTTCACTGACCCTCCACTTTTCTAAGCATGAATGATGTCTTTCTCCAAGAACTGGATCCTTCTTACAACATGGCCAAGGTATATGGAAGACATTAGCCATCCTTTCCCTTAAAGATCATCCTGGATATACTCTCTCCAAGACATATTTTTGTGTCATTTTGGCAGTTCATTGGACATTTAATGCTTTCCTCCAGCACCCTGACTCAAAGACGTCAATTCTTTGTCTGTCCTTTTTATCCTCTGCCCAATTCTCAGATGCCTAGTACGACCTGAAAATGACCATACATAGTGTGTATAAGATGCACCTTATTCTTTAAACTGGCATTTTAGATTTCATCATGTTGGAGATGTTTTCAGACTTCAGACTTTTCCAAACATAGCCTATCTTTTGATTTCCTGAATTCTGGTACCAAGACGATTGAGTGATTATGGATCTGAGTAAAATTCAACCATTGACAATTTCTGGCTCTTCTCCATCTATCATGAAGTTGAGGTGAAGATTTTTGTTTTCTTGATGTTATGATGTAATCAATACCAATGCTTACTCCTTGATTTTGCACAGCAGGTGTTTCAAGTCTTACTTTCAGTAAGCAAAGTTGTGTTATCTGCATAGTACAAGTTATTGATGAGTCTTTCTTCAATCCTAATGTCACATTATTCTTCTTAAAGTCCAGCTTCTAAAATTATTTATTTGGCATAGAGATGAAAATGTCTTCATGAATTATGTTCTCGATGTTCTTCTACAATTCATCTGTTCTTCTCTATTCTTGTGACGGTTTTTAAATTCAGGTGGGATACACTTAAGATTTTACTTTGGTTCTTGTGGACTTTTAAAATTTTCTTCAGTTTTGATTTCAATTTGTAATAGATAGTCTGTTCCACAATTAGTACTTGGCCTGGTTTTACTCCTGAGATTAAACTTCCCCAGTGATTCATTCCACAAATGTAGTCATTCTCATTTTTATGAAGTTCATCAGGTGAGGTTCATGAGTATAGTTACTGCTTGTGCTTTGGGTTTTTTTTTTAAATGTATTTGCAAAAAATAAATCACTGATTGTACAAAATTCAATCATTCTCTCTGCAACCTCACTTCAGTCATCAAGCCAGTAATTTCCAACAACCAATTCTTCTTCCTTTCTGACTTTTTCTTTCCAGTTGCCAGTTATTATTCATGAACTTTGATTGCATGGTCTATCAATTTCATACTGCAGAAGTTGGAGGTAATTTTCAATTTCTTCATCTTTGATTTTGGTTATTGACATGTATATTTTAATAATAGTTGCATGAATTGGGTTTTGTTGCATGTATATAGATAGTCTTTTATCACTCACAATATTTGGGATATGCCTTAAGATGGTGTTTCATACTATGGATGCAACACCGTTCTTCAATTTTTCATTCCCAGCACAGACAATCCTAGGATTATCTGACTCCAATCATCCAATGCCAATCTATCTCAGCTCAGTATTACCAAGAATGCCGACCATTATATATTCAATTTCAGTTTTAACAACTTTCAATTTTCTTACATTCATATTTCATACATTCCAGATTCCAGTTGTTAGTAGATGTTTGCAGCTGTTTCTCCTCAATTTTTACTCTTTTTTTCTCTCCAAGGGCTCTACCTATAGAACTATGTCTAACGGTGTTTATCATTCATTCACGGGTTGTCAAAGCTCAGTTATTTTGGAAGTAAATGGCCAGTTCTTAATCTGTCCTAATCTAGAAGCTTCACTGGGACATTGATAATGTGACACAGTAGGTGTTTAACATAACATAAATAAGCAATAAAGAAATTTATTCTCATGCCTGAATGACTACAGTGAATTTTGTAAGGGATCAAGAGCCACTGTGAAAAATTTATACTAAAACATCTGCTTTAACATGATACTGCATTTGAGGAACAGCCTTGATGGTGGCTTGCATAACGTGTTGGGCTGCTAACTGGAAAGGTCAGTAGTTGAAATCTACCAACTGCTCATCAGAGGAGAGACAGGTCAGCTCCCTATTAGAGCTGCAGCCACCAGAAGCTGATGAAGGCTCGCTGAGTCAGTGCCAACTCCCTGACAGCAGATTGATTTTTCAGTCTGTTTGAGAAGGACCACAAACCATAATCTTTTCCCTTATAGTATTTATACTCTGTCAAAATAATCATACATTTATTGAGTAACTACAAGATGGCACAAAAATAACAAATTTTTGTAAATTAAATTTGCAAAACAAGCCTCTGAAGTTATTATTATACGTAAGAAGATGGATACCATTGAAATAAAAATGTAGTATGCCTCGTTACTGGTATTTCTCAAATTTTATTTCTAAAATTTCAGAGGAATTCTTGCTCTCTGCTTGGACTCATTTGTGAAAACTACCTTCATCCAGATGTTCCACTTTAACAGTCACAGAGCAGGCTGTCTTACCAAAATATCTGATGAATTTTATAGTGCCCTTTTAGTGTAATGGAGAAGTCCTAAGAAAGTTAATGTGCAAAATGCTAATTTTTAACCACTGTAAATTAAGGTTAGGATATTCTAAACTGGCTTAAAATGTTACTGTTTGTATATATCTGCCATGTAGATTATTACAGTTGTTATAATTATGAAAATGCAATCTATATATAAATCCTGTTAGAGTCAAGCACTTTGAGAAGCACTCTCCTAACATATTTAAGCCTTCCAATGATTACATCAGAAGGCTTTTATTAACCACATTGTTTAGATAAGGCAGTAGAGGCTCAAATAGATTGTCACTTTCCAAGAATACATGACTAGAAAGCACAAAGACTGAAATTTCTCTATGCTTTGTGACTGTCTTATTTTACCTACTGCAAAATTATTTTCCAAACCTCTGAGATGATAATATTTCTGTCATTAATTTATAATGAAAAAACATATGTTTTCAGGGATAAAATCACAGGCCTAGAAATAAAAACGTTGTTCTCATCCCAACTTCAGGGAATGTCTGTCATTAAATAGAAAAGACAAACAATTATTTAAACATTTACTTTTAAACAGTTATAAAAAGTGAGAAGAGCCAAGAAAATTATAATTATTGATGATCACTTTTGTTGATATCTTTGTAGTAATAGGTTGAATTTCCAAGATTTTTTCTAAACAGTTGACCATAGATAAGGTCTTTTTAGAAAGATGTCATGGATTCAATTCTGATTTAGGATGACCCATTTGTGTCAGATTCAAATTGTGCTTCAGAAGATGTTCAATGGTGGATTTCCCCCTCGCCAGTATAGACCACCAAGGAAACTCTGGTGGCATAGTGATAAGGAGCTATGCTGCCAACCCAAAGGGATGTGGTTCAAATTCACCAGCTACTCTGCAGGAGAAAAATGGGCAATCTCCTCCTAGAAGACTACTGCCTCTGAAAACCCACTGGAGTGACTGCTGTAGGTCCCTTCTGACTTGATATTACATAACAATGCTGTATCACCAGGTCTTTCTTCCAAGGTGCCTCTGGGTAAAGCTCAAGGCTAAACTTTTGAATGTGAGTCTGTTAATTATTTGCTCTAATCAGGGACCTTACTCAACAAAGAATAGACTGAAATATAAATATAAATTAATATAAGATTCAGAGAAATTCCATGAAATTATATTTTTCATTTAAGTTTCTAAAGAAATAGACACAACTCTGCAAACCATTTATAACCAGTACTTGTTATAACCATCTGATGAAAGAGTCTGTAGGACCACATAAATATGATAAGCCTTGAGGTGTAACTTAGCAATAAATTTTTTGAAAGCTAGTATTTAAATATTCATGTTATATTTGTAGATCTATATTTTCTTTAGTTATAACAAGTATTATAACATTTCATGGTACTAAAAAATGTACAAAGACCCTTTTCTATATTGTTAAAGCTTAGAAATCTAAAGGATGGTTGACAAATATAACATCTTTTAGATCAAAGCACCTTGCCTTGTATCATGAAAGTTTATTCTTGCTCTCTCTCTTTTAGTTTCAGGATTTACAAAAAATGTCAATTCCAACGCATAGCCACTCTGCTGTTGTTGTATGGTAAAATAATAGTTCTGAACCTTGCCCAATCTTGAGTCAATTTCATTTTCTCCAACACACCAATCCCCAATAACCCAGGCATGGAATCAATCCATTTCAACCAGAGTCTTACTCTCCTGCACTGTGCTTTCACCCTTCCAAGTATGATGTCTCCCCAAAGTATGGAAGACAGAGCTTCAAAATCTTTGTCTACAAGTAGCAGCTTGATTTCACCCTCTCTAGGACAGGACAGTTTATTCTCTTAGAAGCCCAATCCTTTACGACTTCCTAGGCTGTAAATCTTTCTGGAGGTAGGACTGATTTATCTTTCTCCTATAGAGTGTCTGGTGAATTTGAGCTACTGAACTTTTAGTTAACGGACTAACACTCAGTTTACTACCTATCAAGGTTCCTATTTATGTAGCATTAAATACTACATAATTAAACTTAGCTCATTTATCATTTTATACATATGCTAAAGAATATCATGGGACTAGATATAGTCTACTGTGAAAGAGTAAATAGGGAGAAACCAAGTAGGTTGTTAATTTTAAGAAGGTCAAAAATCTCTAGGAGTCCTTTCTCCCCTGTGGTGATAGCAAGTGCTCACCAAATGTTCCTGTTATAGAGGAACACCAACTACAGGTTGGAAGGACTATTTAATCTCATCATTCCAAAGACGAGTCTGCAATAATCTTTTGTTATCACTGAAAAAAGAAGAAAATTCATATATTAATATTTTGTATTATAATGGTACTCTGTTTTTATTGTTTTTGTTGTTAGGTGCTATCAAGTCAGCTCCAACCCTATGTACATCAGAATAAGACATTGTTTAATAACAATTGTTGCTAATCTTATTTAATCTTATTTTTAATCTTATTGTTAATCTTATTGTTTAATCTTATTGTTGCAGCCACTGTGTTGCATGTATCCCTTTAAGAGTCTCTGTATCATTGTTTCTCTGCTTTACTAAGTATGATGTCCTTCTTATAGGCTGGTGTCTTTTCATAACATGATCACAAATTGAAATACAGTTTCATTATCCACACTTTTAAAGAATGTTATAACTATACTTCTTCCAATAATGTTTTCTGATAAATAAGGGATATTCGGTAATCTCAACCAACATCATAATTCAAAAACATCAATTCTTCTGTCATATTCACTGTTAGTTTTTTCAGGCATATGAGATGATTGAGAATCTGGTTTATCTTAATTTACAAAGTGATTTTTTTGCATGTGGAAAATTTTAACGTTTTAGTTCGCTGTAAGAGTTATAATTTTGCCCAGTGGAATGGTATGTGGCTTTACTTATATAGGTTCCATCCAAATGTAGTCAAAAGTTCTGAATTCATCTTCTTCACAATGTTATCCACAAATTGCCATGATGTATATAGTCAAATTTCTATATATAACCACTAAAATATAAATAAACATATGTCTGATATTCTCTCTACTGAGGCAAGATCATTCAGATATTACAAATAGTATTTCATATCTTCTATGGAAGAAACATTTCAGAAAGCAAATACCACAGAGACACAGGAGAAACTTGAACTGCTATGAAAGAAAATATAAAAGACAGAAGAAAGAATTGATAGTATAGATAAAGATTTACAAGAACTTAAATAATCATAACAAAACAGATGGGGTACAGCCAACACAGTACTAGAAATAACAGAAAAGCATGAAAATGCAATCCAGTATATTAAAACCGAAATGGCAAAGTATACAACATACTGGTAGAACAAAAAAATAAAACTGAAGAGATGTAACAGAGAGTCAGTGAATTGGAGGACCAGAGCCTCACTGAAAACATACTAGAAGAAAATTAGAGATGAGAATTAGAAAAAGGAAGAACACAACACATTAGAATCATGTGGGATGACATCAAAGGGAATAACATATATATGACTGGAATTCCCAAACAGAGGAGTGACGAGGAAATCACATAGAAAGTTGTGGGAAAAGTACTAAAAGAAAACCTCCCAGGTATTTTGAAGAAAATGGAAATCCACATTTAAGAACACAGTAAACATCATATAGACTAGAACCAAAAAGAGAAATATCAAGACACGGTATAACATAATGCATGTTTACTATGCTTATTTTCATTTAAAATCATATTACATTAGAAAACAAAGGTACTAAAAACTACTCCATCAACATCATTATGCTCTACTATAAGGAAGCAGCACTTTCCCAGTGTTATTTTGAGTGCTTTCCAAGCTGAGGGTTTCATCATCTGTGACTAGATTTAGTCTTTTTTATATTTATTAAGTTACCATTGGCCAATTATTATATTTTTTTTTAAATTTCAGAAGTAGGTGGCTATATTTTTCTTTTTAGTCTGTCTTGGTCATGAAGTTTTGCTGAAATTTGTCCATCATGGTTGATATGGCTGATGTTATAAATACTAGTGTCGAAGCTTCTAGCTTCACAGTAATATGCAAATCACCACGGTACAACAAACTGATGACAAACTGTAGTAAAATATCCTATAATTCTTTTTAAAGAAATTTGTTGCTTTTTGGGTGCCAACAAGTCAAGTACAACCCATAACAACCCTATAAACAGCAAATCTGAACCTTGTACTATGCTGTGCTGTCTTCATTATGACACATTTGAGCTCATTGCTCCTGTCACTGTGTCAATTCATCTAGTTGAAGGTCATCCTCTCTTTCACCAACCCATCATCTTTACAACCATGATGTCCCTCTCCAAGAAATAGGCTCTCCTAGCAACATGCCTCAAGTTTGTGAGATGAAGCTTTATCATCTTTGACTTCAAGGAGTACTCCAAATGTACCTTTTCCTTTTTTAAAATCTTTTTTTTATTATTAATTTCAATGAAAATGTACAAAGATTTTGGATTTCCATTCATTCATTGTTGCACTTTTCTCCACACCCACCCTTTCTCCCCAGTGCACTCCCCTCTTTGAAAAGTAGAGGAAAAATTCTTTCATTGCTTTACAATCCCTCTGCCAAGGTCCACTCTACTATGCAGCCTTCGCTCTGGACTCCTGTCATGACAAAAATACCTAATCACATATCCCTTTTAAACAGTTTTCTCCCTCATCTGTTTCAATGCAGTATACATTATTTAACCCATCATTCTCAGTCTCTCCCTAACCCCAAGGTCAGTCCTGTTTTACAACAGTGACACCATACACTATTTGTCCTATTGTGACTGAGATACTTCACTCAGCATAATGTCCTCCAGGGTCAGCGATTTTGAATAATATTGCATGAGTTCCTTGTTTTTCAATGCTGCATAGTATTCCATTGTGTGAATATACCAGAGAGTCTCTATCAAATCGTTTGTTGGTGGACACTTGGGTGGTTTCCAGCTCTTTGCTATTGTGAACAAAGCTGCAATAAACATGGATGTGCATATATCTGCTTGGGTGTCAGTTAAGGTCTCTTTGGGTATATTCCCAGTAGTGAAATTACTGGCTCAAATGGTATATCTATTTGCAACTTTTTGAGAAAGCGCCACACTACCTTCCACAGTTGTTGCACCATTATACACTTCCAACAACAGTGAATAAGAGTTCCAGTTTTTCCACAACCTCGCCAGCATTTGTTGCTTGTTGTTCTGTTAAATTTTGATATTCTGAGTGGGTTAGATGATATTTCATAGTTGTTTTGGTTTGCATCTCTCTTACAGCTAGGGATTTTGAACATTTCTTCATGTGCTTGTTGGCCATCTGAATGACTTCCTTGGTGAAGTGTCTGTTCATATCCTGTGCCCATTTTTCAATTGGATTATTTACCTCTGTCTTGTTGTGGTGCTCAAGTATTTTATAAATTCTAGATACAAGTCCCTTATCAGACATGTCGTTGTTGTTGTTGTTATGTGCCATTGAGTCACTTGCAACTCATAGCGACTGTCATGACCAAATATTTTTTCCCGTCTGTCACTTCCCTTTTTACCTGTTAGAATAGTTTTTGGATGTGCATTGGGATTTGATTCATAGAAGGTCCCATTCATCTATTTTATCCTTTACTGGTGTAGGTTTTTCAGGATGCTTGGAAGACTGTTCATGTTTTGGATTCATGCTTCCAGGGTTCTTCTAAGCTTTTCTTTAATGAAGTTTATAGTCCTTGGTTTTAGTCCTAAGTCCTTGATCCACTTTGAATTGCTTTTCTATATAAGGTGAGGTATGGGTATTGATTGAGTCTTCTGCAGACGTTTTTCCAATTTTGCCAACACCATTTATTTAAAAGCCTGCTGTTTCCCTGTTTAATTTCATCTCCTTGTCAAAAAATCCATTGACCACAGGTAGTTAGGCTGATTTCTGGGTTCTCAATTCTATTCCATTGATCTATGTACATGCCATTGTACCAGTACCATGCTGTCTTGACCACCAAGGCAGTGTGGATTTGAAATCAGGAATGAGATTGTCTTCTACCTTGTTTCTCTTTTTGAGGAGTACTTTGCTTATTTGGGGTCTCCTGGCATTCCAAATGAAATTGGAGATTGCCTTTTCCATCTCATTGAAGAATGGGCTTGATATTTATATGGGGATTGCATTGAAAATGTAGATTGCCTTTGGTAGGATTGTCATTTAAACATGGTCAATATTCAGTCTTCTTATCCACGAACAAGGTACATTCTTCCATTTCTCCAGGTCTCTTTGTTTCTTGTGGCAGTGTTTTGTAATATTCTTTTAATAACTCCTGTGTTTCTAGTTAGTTTTACGCCCAAGTATTTAAACTTGTGATTAGCTATTGTGATAGATATTGTTTTTCTTAGCTCCAGTTTGATATTCTCTTTGTCACTATAGAGAAATCCAATTGATTTTGTATGCTGATTTTGTATCCTGCAACTTTGGCCAATTAACTATTTCTGGTAGTTTTCTTGCTGAGTTTTCTAAATACACTATCATATCTTCTGCATATAGACATAATTTTACCTCCTCTTTGCCAATTAGGATACCTCTTATTTCCTTCTCTTTTCTTGTTGATACCTCTAAGACTTCTAATACAATATTGAATGGAAGAGGTGACGGTGGGCATCCTTGAATATTCCTGTTCTCAAAGGGAATGCCTTTAACTTCTCTCCATAGAGAACAATGTTGGCTTTCATGTTTGCATATATGCTATTTAATATGCTGAAGAAATTCCCTTCTATCCCTATTTATTTTTAGTGTTTTGATCTGGAAAGAGGTTGTTGGATTTTGTCAAAGGCCTTTTTTTGCATCAAGTGATAGGATCGTGTGGTTCTTGTTGTTTGTTTTGTTAATATGCTTACGTACCTGTACTGGGTCATGGTGAATTATTTTTTTGATGTATCATTAGATTCTATTGGCCAGTATTTTATTCAGGATTTTTGCATCTATGTTCCTGAGAGATATTGGCCTATAGTTTTCAATTTTGGCTGTACCTTTACCTGACTTTGGTATCAAGGACATGTTTGCATCATAGAATGAGTCTGAGAGAACTCCATCTTTTTCTATATTCTGAAATAGTTTATGTAGAATTGGTGACAGTTCTTCTCTGAATGTTTAATAATATTCACTTGCAAAATCATCTGGCCAAGCCTTTTTTTGACTCAGGTTGTTTTATTAATAACTTTCTAATTTCTTCTTTGGTAATGGGTCTGTTGAGGTGTCCAATTTTAGTTTGTGTCAGTTTAGGTAGTTTGTGATTTCTAAGTATTTGCCCATTTCCTCTAGGTTTTCCTATTTTTTTGAGTATAGTTTTTCATAATATCCATTGTTCACCTTTTAATTTTAGTTTGTTCCACTGTGACATTGCCCATTTCCTCTCTTATTCAGACTATTTTTGTCTTTTCTTTCTTTTTTATTGTTAGTTTTGCTAGTGGTTTGCTGATATTTTTTTCAATGGTTTTTATGTTTTCTATTTCAGTTATTTCTTCCCTAACTTTTATAATAACAGTTTTTTCAGAGGGTGTCAAGTTTCCTTGATTTCTTTTTCAATTTGTTGGAGATGTTGGGTTAGAGAGTCAATGATCATTTTTTCTGTCTTTAAATGTGTTTGCTTACCAGTAAAAATGGACCTCTGATTACTGCTTTGGCTGTTTCCCAGCTTTGTTAAGTGGTGTTTTCATTGTCAATTGTGTCACGAAGCATTTTTGTTTCCTTTTAATTTAAATTTATTATTGTTGTTGTTGTTGTTGTTGTTGTTATGTGCCGTCGAGTCGTTTGTGACTCATAGCAACCCTATGTACAACAGCCCTAAACCCTGATCTATCCTGTGCCAATCGCACTGCCTCTGACACACCCATCCCGATTACCCCAGTCACTGAATCAATCCATCTCATAGAGAGTCTTCCCCTCTTGCGCCATCCCTCCACCCTCTCAAGAATGATGTCCCTCTCCAAGGACCTGTCCCTCCTTGCAACATGCCCAAAGTATGTCAGATGAAGCCCCAGAATCCTTGCCTTCAAGGAGTTGCTTGGTTTAACCCTCTCCAAAATGAATCTGTTTGTTTTCTTGGCAATCCATGGTACATTCAATACTCTTCTCCAGCACCAGAGCTCAAAGGCATCAATTCTCCTTCTGTGCTCCCTAGTCATTGTCCAACTCTCTGATGCATAACAAGTGATTGCAAAGACCATGGCCTGTATCAGGCACACCTTAGTCTCCAGAGAGACACTGTTGCTCTTGAGTACTTTAGAGAGGTCCCTAACAGCAGACTTCCCATTGCAATAAGTTTTTTGATTTCCTGACTGCTGGTGCCAAGAGTGTTCACCGTGGAGCCGAGCAAACTGAAGCTGTGAACAATCTCAATCTCTTCACCATCCATCCTAATGCTACCAATTGGTCCAGTGGTGAGAATCTTTGTCTTCTTGACATTGATCCTCAGTCCATACTGAAGGCTGTAGTCCTTGACCCTCTACAGCAAGTGCATGAGGTCCTCCTCAGTTTCCATTCATTCATTGTTTCACTTTTCTCCCCTCCCAACTCTCCCCCCTAGTACACCATCCTCTTGGAAAAGTGAAAGAAAAATTCTTTCATTGTTTTACAAACCTTCTCCCAGGTACACTCCACCATGTAACCTTTGCTCTAGACTCCTGTCATGACAAAAATACCTAATCACATATTCCTTTTAAACAGTTTTCTCCCTCATCTGTTTCAATGCAGTATACATTATTGAACTGATCTTTCTTACTCTCTCCCCAGCCCCCAGGTCAGTCCTGTTTTACAACAGTGGCACCATGCAGTATTTGTCCTTTTGTGACTAAGATACTTCACTCGCACAATGTCCTCCAGAGTCACCCATTTTGAATAATATTGCATGAGTTCCTTGTTTTTCAATGGAACATAGTATTCCATTGCGTGAATATACTGCAGCTTCTCTATCCATTAGTTTGTTGATGAGCACTTAGGTTGTTTCCAACCCCTTGCTATTGTGAACAAAGAAGCAATAAACAGGATTGTGGTCAAGAAACATTTTAATTTCATTTTTTATTTCTTCTAGTACACCTTCATGTTCAAACAAGGTGTTGTTCAGCTTCCAAATGTATAGTGTTTTTTTTTCTTCTTTATGCTCTTATTATTAATTTCTAAATTTGTAGCTTTGTGCTCTGAGAAGATGCTTTTTATTAAATTTTTTAATTTCTTGATGCTGGCCTTTTGACCTTAAATGTGACCTATTCTAGAAAACATTCCCTGCACATTGGAGAAAAAGTATACTATAAATATCTATGAAATCGAGTGGGGTTTTGTATGATTTAATTCTTCAGGGTCTTTGTTGACTTTCTTTCTGGAAGTTTTATCTTTTCTAGAGAATGGTGTATTGAAGTCTCCAACTACTATAGTAGTTTCGTTTATTTCCTAATTCAGTTTTGTTAATGTTTGTTTTCTATATTTCACAGCTTTTTCTTTTGCTGTATTGTTATTATGTGCCATGGAATCCCTTGCAACTCATAGCAACCCTGTGTACAAGAGCCCTAAACTCTGCTCTATCCTGTACCAACCTCATTGTACACCAACTACCAGTACCCCAATTCCTGAATCGATCCATCTCATTGAGGGTCTTCCTTTCAAGCACTGTCTGTCTACCCTCCCAAAGATGATGTCCTTCACCAAGGACTGGTGCCTCCTTGCAACATACCCAAAGTATGTCAGATGAATCTTCAGAATACTTGCCTCCAGGAAGCAGCCCATCTTCACCCTCTCCAGGAAAAACCTGTTTGTTCCCCTAGTAGTCCATAGTCTATTCAACACTCTTCTCCAGCACCACAACTCAAAGGCATCAACTCTCTTTCTATCATCCCTAGTCATTGTACAGCTCACTGATGCATGGAACACAATTGCAAAGACTATAGGCTGGATCAAGTGCACCTTAGTCTCCAGCCTGACATCATTGCTCTTCAGTACTCTGGAGAAGTCCCTGACAGCTGACTTTCCCATTGCAATTCATCTCTTGATTTCCTGGCTGTTGGTACCAAGAGTTTTGACTGTGGGGCTAAGCAAATAAAACTGTTAACTATCTCAGTCTCTTCACCATCCATACTTATGCTGTCAATTGGACCAGTGGTGAAAATTTTGTTTTCCTAATGTTGAGCTTCAATCCATGTTGAAGGCTGCATTCTTTGATGTTCTGCTGCAAGTGCTTCAGGTCCTCCTCAGTTTCAGCAAGTAGGGCTTATTTTTATTCATCTTATTCTATTGATCCCTTAATCATTATGTAGTGACCTTTCTTATTTTTTGTGATGGTTTTTGCATTGAAATCTATTTTATCAGAGATTAATATCACTACTCCTGCTTGTTTCCTGTTGCCATTTGCTTGGTATATTTTTCTCACCCTTTTATTTTTAGTCTTTCCTTATCTTCATTTTTTGGGTGTGTCTCTTGTAGACAGTATATTGATGGATTTTGTGTTTTTATCCAATCTGCTACTCTTTTTGCTCTTCAGTGGTGCATTTAAACCTTTTACAGTCAGTGTGATTATTGAGAGGCAAGGTTTCATTTTTTAAAGTTTTTTTTGGCGTTGTTGCTAGTTACTTTGTTTCATTCTTCTTTCTATGGCACTTCTGTAAGAAGACCATCTCTCAGTGTTTCCTGCAATACTGGTCTTGTTTTTACAAACTTCCTTAGGTTCTCTTTTTCTGGGAATATCTTGATCTCTCCTTCATGTTTGATGGACAGTTTTTCTGGGTACAATATTCTTGGTTGACAGTTGTGCTATTTAAGTGTTCAATATGTCATTCCATTGTGTTCTTGCTTACATAGTTTCTGTTGCGAAATCGGCATCGGCACTTAATTTTATTTGTTCTCTCTTATAGGTTACTCTTTGTTTCTCCCTCACTGCTTTCAGAACTCTCACCTTGGTTTTTGTGCTGGAAAATTTGACTATAATATGCCTTGGTGTTTTTCTTTTTGGGTCTATTTTATATGGTGTTCTCTCAGCTTCTTGAAGATATATTCTCTCATTTTTCATTATATCTGAAAAGTTTCTTCTAATAATTCTTCCACAACTTTTTTGGTGCCTTTAGTTGCTTCTTCCTGTTCTGGGATTCCAACTATGTGCACATTATTTCTCTTGATAGTGTCCCACATTATTCTTGGGTTTTCTTTTTCCATCCTTTTTTATTCTTATTTTTATTCTAGCAGATCAGTGGTAACAATTATTTTATTTCACTCGTTCTGTGTTCCATCTCTTCCACCCTGTTCATGTCTCCCTCCATCATGTTGACAGCATCTGAAACATTGGTCCTCATATTTTTTATTGTAGTTTCTTGTTTTTCCAGAGCCTCTAATGCCTGTTAGTTTTATCTGCGTTGTTTTGGATTTTTTTTTTTAAGATCCTACTGGTTTTTGCTTGCGGTGTCCTCAAGTTTGTCTTTTACTTGTTGAAAATATTCTATCATTGTTCATTTAAGTTCTGTGTCAGAAAGTTTCATCAGACTTTCTGTCTTCAGGAAATCCATTGATACTGTGCACTTTTTGCAGGTGGCATCTTATTTTAGACTTGTGTAGCTGTTGAAGTAGCCTGCTTCCTACATGACATTATTGTGGTAGAATTTTTCATATCTGATGTGATGGCAAGCTCCTGATCTGACGTAACCACTCCTGAAGAAGGTGGGGCACCTATCCTGCCTAGGTTTCTCTCTGCCTTCTGACCCAAGGGAAGATATGCTTCAGTTTGGTAGGGAGAAAGCCTGTGAAATCCTCCTTTTTCAGAAAACTGCTGCAGTTAGGCTAGCCCAAGGTGTTCCTGGCTAAAGGCAGTTGTTGGCCTGGACGTGAGGAGATGCAAGGCGGAGCATGGAGACCTGATTGGAAAACCAGGAAGCCTTTGTTTTTCTGAGCTCTAGCAAGGCGGAGCATGGAGACCTGATTGGAAAACCAGGAAGCCTTTGTTTTTCTGAGCTCTAGCTCTCTCACTCCCTTCTGATTAAGTTTAGCAGGTCCATGTGATACAACCAATAGGCAGTGACTTGTCACAAAGTCCCTCACTCACCTTCCAGCGTTGCTCCTGGCACATGTTTCGTCAGGTCCCAGAGCACATCATATCAGGTCCCAGCATGCTTGTCATTGTCAGGTGTTCCAGACACAGGGTATCAGCATCAGGACTGGAGTTAGGGGTGTGGGACAGCGGCTGGCTTCTTTTTATTTTCTTAAGGTTGATCCTCATTCTTACTCTGATCTTGATGTCACATTCTTCAATGAGTCTGAAGTCTCGAAAGATTTGTTCAGCATACAGATTGCCTAGGGATAGAAAGAAGATACAACATAGAGACACACAGTTTTAAATTTAAACTGTATAGTGTGCCCTTGCTATATTCTCAAAACAGTGTCTTGATATATAAGTTTCACATTATCACAAGTGATTGCCTTGGGATTCCTATTCTCATCTATGTTAACCATAATTTGTTATGATGCAATCAGTCAAATGCCTTTGCATAATCAATAAAACATAAATAGAAAAAAGAAGTTGATAATTCATAAAATTAAAAAAGGAAAAAATAGTGAATTGAAAACATATTTCTAACTTTAAAAAATTGGCTAAGACAACAGTTGTTGTTTTTGTTATATAACATCAAGTCACTTGCAATTCATTTTGTTTTGTAATTATGGGCCATCAAGTTGCTTGCGACTCATAGCAACTGTATGGACATCAGTCCTGAAACTTGTTCTATTTTATGCCAACTTTACTGTTTCTGACACACCTACCCTCATTGCTCCAGTCACTGTATCAATCCGTGATTGAGGGTCTTCCTCCCAAGCATGACATACCTTTGCAAGGGGTAGTCCTTCCTTGCAACACATCCAAAGTACATACATCAGACAAAGCTTCTGAATCCTTGCCTCTAAGAGCAGGCTGTCTTCACCCTTTCTAGGATGAACCTGCTTGTTCTCCTGGCAGTCCATGGTATATCTAACACTCTTCTCCAGCACGATAGCTTAAAGGCATCAATTCTTTTTCTATCACTCTTAGTTATTGTCCAGCTCTCTGATGCACAGCAAACAAATGCAAACGCTATAGCCCAGATCAGGCACACCTTAGTCTCCAGACTGACATCATTTCATTTCAGTACTCTAGAGAGATCCCTGACAGCTGACTTTCCCCAATGTAATTCATATCTTGATTTCCCGGCTACTAGTACTAAGAGTGTTGATTGTGGAAACAAGCAAACCAAAGCTGTTAACAATCTCAATGTCACAGTGACTCTGTGTACAATATTCCTGAAACCTGCTATATTCTGTGACAGCCTTATTGTCTCTGACCTACCGGCCTTCATTACTCCAGTCACTGAATGAATCCATCTCATCGAGGGTCTTCCTCTCTTGCACTGTCCCTCTACACTTCCAAGCATGGTGTCCTTCTCCAAGGACTGGTCCCTCCTTGCAACATGTCCAAAGTGTGTCAGAAAAAACCTCAGAATCCTTGGCTACAAGGAGCTGGCTGGTTTCACCCTCTGCAGGATGAATCTGTTTTTTCCCATGGCAGTTCATGGTATATTCAAGATTCTTCTCCAGCACCACAGTTCAAAGGCATCAGTCATCTTTCTATCACCATTAGTCATTGTCCAGCTTTCTGACACATAGCAAGTAATTGCAAAGACCATGATCTGGATCAGGTGCACCTTAGTCCCCAGATTGATGACATTGTTCTTCTGTACTCTGGAGATGTCCCTGACAGCAGGTTTTCCCAATACAATTTGTATTTTGATTTTCTGGCTGCTGGTACCAAGAGTGTTGATTGTGGAGCCAGCAAACTAAAGTTGTTAGCAATTTCAGTCACTTCACCAGCTATCATGATGCTGTCAATTGGCCCAGTGGTAAGAATCTTTGTCTTCTCGATGTTGATCTTCAACTCGTATTGAAGGCTGTAGTCTTCGACATTCTGCAGCAAGCGCTTCAGGTCCTCCTCAGTTTCAACAAGCTGGGTTGTGTCATCTACATAATGCAAGTTGTTGATGAGTCTTCCTCCAATCTTGATGCCATATTCCTCCTCAAATAGCCCAGCCTCCCAAATAATATGTTCTGCATGTAGATTGAAAAGGTATGGAGATATGACACATCCATGGCATACACCCTTCCCAATTTTGAACAATGCAGTGTTTTCTTGCTTTGTTCTCATGACTGCCACCTGATCCGATACAGGTTTTGCATGGGCACAACCAATTGTGCTGGGATTCCAATTCTCTTCAAGGTTAACCACAATTTATTGTTATGCACATAATCAAATGGCTTTGCATGGTGAATGAAACACAAATACATTCCTCTAGTACTCTATTTTCATAAAAGAATCATCTAATATTAGCTGTAACATGCCTAGTTTCATGACCTCTTTAAATCCCAGCCTGTACATCTGGCAGTTCTCTATTGTTGTGTTATTCCAGTCATTCTTGGATAATTTTCAGCATTATATTGCTTGCATATGATATCAGTTACATTGTTTGATAATTCCTGCAGTTTTGGGGAGAATATAAAAAATATCATCCATTAAGAATGCAAAAGTTCATTAAAAAGGGAGAAGAGGAAGAAAAGACCAAGATGGATCTAAGAAGAGACTCTGGAGAGAGCTGAAATTTGAACCACACGCAGGACAGCTGAGTCCCAGCCAAAAGACACCTGCCAAGCCACTGTTGAAACCACCGACCAGGAACAAATAGGGAGCAAACACCTGCCACCATGTGACTATGGAGGAGAAACTGACTGCCCCCAGCTTCCACAAGATCCCAAAGGAGAAACTGCCACTGACCACCGTGTTACCCCTATGAGCAACTGCCCCCGAGCCCCCATGTGACCCCAGAGAAGCTGCAGCCAGCCACTGCATGACCCCCCTGCAGAGCCAGCTGCTGCATAAACCCCAGTGGCACCCAAGCCCCCCTCTCCCGGTGGTAGAGTCCAAGCCCCGTGCCCCCACGCCCCCAGCCCCATTCTTCCTCCCCTTCCCCCCCCACCCCGTGGCAGCTCCACAACCACTGGCCTCCACCCCCACCACAGCCCTGTGACCCGAGTGGCACCCAAGGGCCACTAGAGTCCTTCACATTACACAGACACCAACCAATGCAACAAGCCATGTACAATAGGATTTCAAATCAGAACTTCTGTTGCAGAACTTCCTTTTGGAGCAAAAGGAACACAAAGCCACACCACAGATCCAGCCATTGTCTGGAGCCACCAGCGGAGCTGCTGTGGAACTAATCTGGCAGGAAAAAGGCCAGGGGATCCTGACTGGGTTTTCTGAGGCACTGCCGATTACCTGGGAGAGCACCCAAGGGCGCGCCCACTGGTGGGGAATTTGGCCTAACTCTCTTGGGCCAGGCCGACTGCCCAGGAATGAGTCGGCCACTGATAATCTGTCTGAACTATTGTGGACTCTGCGGACCAGTCAAAGGCTAGTCGGTTGGTGGGAATTTGACTTGAACTTTTCAAGTCCCGTTGGGTCCAGGACCCTGCTTGGTCAGGGGCTGCTGCATGAGGGCACCTGCTTAAGGGCCACAGGGCAGGAAACACTAAGTGAAAACCACTGGGTGAGAAACAGACAGTAGGAATTTAGTAAGGACCCCAAACGTGAGTACACCCAGAAAACTAAGGTCCAGGTGAGGTCCCCCAAGTGTTTGATGTGCCCTTGTGATCACCCCAACCACATGCCTGCCTCACCCCATTTGGCTTCACACCGGTGTCTACATGTCTGGTCAATCAATTTGATTTTAATCAGGATCACCTTGACCTGTCTTACCAACAAGAGTTGTACTCACTTGACATTTCCCTGAAGTCAGAAGTTCAGAGAAATACACAAGTGAGATAGCTGCCCAACTGACCTCTGGAGTATTGTCTTCAGATCAAAAACATATCAATGTCTATAAGAAAGCAAGCTATCCCACACAATACATAAGAACAAAGCAAGATGTCACCTCCAAAGCCCCAAAGGGTAACACAGTATCAGTAGATTTCCTGAAGCCAGAAAGTCTGATAGAACTTTCGGACACAGAATTTAAAAGAAGAGTGATTGAATATATTCAATGGATGAAAGACAAACTTGACTAATTACAGGATACTACAAGCAAAAACCAGGAGGAGCTCAAAAAAACAATACAGAACAATGCATAGAAAATAAACAAGGCATAAGTGGCACTGGAAAAACAAGAAACCACTATCCAAAACATAAGGTCCAATGTTTTCAGAGGTTGTCAACATGATGGAGGGACACATGAGTAGAGTTGAAGAGATGGAACACAGAACCAGTGAAATTGAAGACAGAACTGTCACCACACATCTGCTAGAGCAAAAAGCAGACTCAATAAAGAAGGAAAAAGAAGAAAACCTAGAATAATGTGGGATACCATCAAGAGAAATAACATGTGCATCATTGAAATCCCAGAACAAGAAGAAGCAAGTAAAGGCACTGAAAAAGTTGTAGAAGAATTACTAGAGGAAAACTTCCCAGACATAATGAAGAATAAGAGAATATATATTAAAGAAGTTCAGCAAACCTCATATAGACTAGACCCCAAAAGAAATACATCAAAGCATATCATAGTTAAATTTGCTAGAACCAAAGATAAGGAGAGAATACTGAAAGCAGCAAGGGAGAAACAAAGAGTAACCTATATGGGAGAACAGATAAGATTAAGTGCTGATTTCTCAGCAGAAACCATGCAAGCAAGAAGAGAGTGGAAGGACATATATCAAACACTCAAAGAACACAACTGTACCAACTGTACAAGAATACTGTACCCAGCAAAATTATCCATCAAATATGAAGGAGAGATCAAGATATTTTCAGAAAAGCAGAACCTAGGAGAGTTTGTAAAAACAAGACCAGCATTGCAGGAAAGAGTGAGAGATGTCCTTTTTTACAGGCATACTACAAAAAGCTGCATTGTCCAAAGTAACTACCAACAACACCAAAAAGAACTCAACACAATTATAGCAATAAAACCTAGCCTCTCAATAGTCACACTGAATGCGAGTGGTTTAAATGCACTGCTGAAGAGAAAAAGAGTAGCAGATTGGATAAAGAAACAAAATCCATCAATATGTTGTCTACAAGAGACATACCTGAAAAATAAGATAAAGAAAGACTAAAAATAAAAGGGTGGGGGAAAATATACTAAGCAAATGGAAACCAGAATAAAAAAGCAGGATTAGCAATATTATTCTCTGATAAAATAAATGTCAATGTAAACACCATCCTAAAGGACAAGGAAGGTCACTACATAATGCTGAATGGGTCAATAGAACAAGAGAACATAACAATAATAAATATCTATGCACGAAATGAAAGACCTGAAAAATACATAAAACAAACATTAACAAAACTGAAAAATGAAATAGACTACACTATTATAGTACTTGGAAACTTCAATACACCCCTCTCAAGAAAAGATAGAACTACCAGAATAAAAATCATCAGAGATATTGAAGACTTAAACCACACGATAAACCAACTTGACCTCTGAGATGTTTATGAGCTAATGCACCCAAAAAAGCACAGTATACCTTCTCCTCCAATGTGCACGGAATGTTCTCCAGAATAGATCACATTCTAGGTCACAAGGCAAGCATCAATAAATTAAAAAACATAGAAATAATACAAAGCATATTTTCATACCATAATGCTGCAAAAATAGAAATTAATAAGAAGAAGATAAAGGATGAAAAAAAAATCCCATACATTTAGAAGCTGAACAATGCCTTTCTTGAACATGACTGGGTACTAGAAGAAATAAAAAATGAAATTAAAAAGTTTCTTCAAACAAATGACAATGAAAACACTACTTACCAAAACTTCTGGGAAACAGCCAAAACAGTAATCCAAGGTCAATTTATAGCAATAAGCAAACATATCACAATGCAGGAAAAATTGACCATTGACTCTCTAACCCAACATCTTCAGCAAATTGAAAAAGAACAGCAAGAAAACCCAACACCCTATAAAAAAACTGAAATTATAAAAATTAGAGCAGAAATAAATGAAATAGAAAACAGAAAAACAGTTGAAACTATCAACAAAACTAGGAGTTGATTCTTTGAAAAAGTCAATAAAACCATTAGTAAAACTCACAAAAGAAAAGAAGACACAAATAATCTGAATAAGAGATGAATCAGGCAACATCACAAGAGAGCCAACTAAAATAAAAAAGCTAACACTAGAGTATTATGAAAAACTATACTCAAACAGCTATGAAAACCTTGAGTAAATGAACAAATACTTAGAAATACACAACCTACATAAACAGACACAAACTGAAATTGAACATCAGAACAGATCCACTACAAGAGAAGAAATTGAAAAGGTAATACAACAACTTCCAACTGAGAAAAAGCCCTGGACCAGATGGTTTTACAAGTGAATTTTATCAAACATTCAGAGAAGAACTGTTACAAATTCTACACAAACTATTTCAAAAAAATAGAAAAAGATGGAATTCTCCCAGACTCATTTTATGAAGCAAATCTATCCTTGATATCAAAGCCAGGAAAGGACACCAACAAAATAGAAAAATATAAGCCAATATCTCTCATGAACATAGATGCAAAAGTCCTGAATAAAATATTGCCCAATAGAATTCAATGATACATCAAAGAAATAATTCACCATGACCCAGAAGGATTCATAACAAGCGTGCAAGGATGGATCAACATAAGGAAAACAATTAGTGTAATTCATCACATTAACAAAGCAAAGAACAAGAACCATGTGATCCCACCAATTAATGCAGAAAAGGTCTTTGACAAAATCCAACACCCTTTCTTGATTAAAACACTCAACAAAATAGGATTAGTAAAAAGTATTCATGCAAACCCGAGAGCCAACATTGTTCTCAATGGAGAGAGGTTAAAAGGCATTCTCTTTAAGAACAGGAAATATGCAAGGATGCCCACTGTCACCTCTCTTACTCAATATTGTTTTGGAAGTTTTAGCAATAACAATAAGACAAGAGAAGGGAATAAAAGGCATCCAAATTGGCAAAGAGGAGGTAAAATTATCTCTCTATGCCAATGATATGATAGTATACTTAGAAAACCCTAAAGACTCAGCAAGAAAACTATTGGACACAGTGGACCAATTTAGAAAAGTGGAAGGATACAAGATCAACATACAAAAATTAGTTGGATTTCTCTACAGTGACAAAGAGAATACAGAGCCAGAACTAAGAAAAACAATCCCTTTCACAATAGCTAAGCACAAGATTAAATACTTGGGAGTAAATTTAACCAGAAGCACAAAGGATCTATTCAACGAAAATTACAAAACATTACTACAAGAAACAAAAGGAGACATTGAGAAGTGGAAGAATCTACCTTGCTCATGGATAGGTAGACCTAATATTATGAAAATGACAATTCTACCAAAGGCAATTTACATGTTTAATGCAATCCCAATACAAATAGCAATCCCATTCTTCAACCAGATGGAAAAGGCAATCTCCAGTTTCATTTGGAATGGAAAGAAGACCCAGATGAGCAAAGAACTCCTGGAAAATAGAAGAAAGGTAGGAGGTATCTCACTCCCTGATTTCAAATCCTACTACACTGCTGTAGTGGTTAAGACAGCATGGTACTGGTACAATGACAGACATATTGATCAATGGAATAGAACTGAAAACACAGCAATCAGCCCATCTATCTATGATCAACTGATTTTTGACAAGGAGATGAAATCAGTCAAGTGGGGAAATGACAGCCTTTTTAACAAATGGAGTTGGCAAAATTGGAAAAATATCTGCAGAAGACTCAAGCAAGATCCACACCTCACTCCATATACAAAAACCAACTCAAGGTGGATCATGGACCTAGGACTAAAACCAAGGACTATAAACTTCATTACAGAAAAGCGTAGAAGAACGCTACAAGTCCTAATCCACAACATAAACAGTCTTCCAAGTATCCTGAAAAACCTACCACCAGGAAAAGATAAAATAGATGAATGGGATCTTCTAAGAATCAAATCCCTATGCACATCCAAAACCTTCTCCAACAGGGTAAAAAGGGAAGTCACAGACTGGGACAAAGTATTTGGTAATGACATATCAGATAAGGGACTTATATCCAGAATTTATGAAATACTTGAGCACCACAACAAGAGAAAGGTAAATAATCCAATAGAAACATGGACACAGGATATGAACAGACACTTCACTGAAGAAGACATCCAATGGACTAACAAGCACATGAAGGAATGTTCAAAAACCCTAGCTCTAGGAGAGACATAAATCAAAACCACTATGAGAAATCATCTCACTCTAGCCAGAATAGCAAAATTTAACAGAACAGCAAGCAACAAATGATGGCTAGGTAGTGAAAAAACTGAAACCCTTATTCACTGTTGGTGAAAGTTTAAAATGGTGCAACCATTGTGGAAGGTAGTGTGGCGCTTTCTCAAAAAGTTGCAAATAGAGATAACATTTGACTCAGCAATTCTACTACTGGGAATATACACCCAAGAGACCATAACTTCCACCCAAGCAGATATATGCACACCCATGTTTATTGTGGCTTTGTTCACAATAGCAAGGAGTTGAAAACAACCTAAATGCCCATCAACAAACGAATGGATAGAGATGCTGTGGTATAGTCACACAATGGAATACTACACTGCATTGAAAAATAAGGAACTCATGAAATATTCAAAATGGGTGACCCTGGAGGACATTATGGTGAGTGCAGTGTCTCAGTTAAAAAAGGACAAATACTGCATGGTCCCACTGTTGTAAAATAGTACTGACATCGGGGTTGGGGGGAGACTGAGAGAGGTAGGTTTAATAATGTATACTGCATTGAAATAGATGAGGAAGAAAATGGTTTCAAAGGGATATGTCGTTAGGTATTTTTGTCATGACAGGAATCCAGAGCCAAGGCTGTGTAGTGTAGTGGACCTGGGGGAGGGATTGTAAAACAAGGAAAGAATTTTTCTTTTACATTTACAAGAGGGTAGTGTACTGGGGCAGGGGAGGTTTGGGAGGGGAGAAAAGTGCAACAATGAATGAATGGAAATCCAAAGTCTCTGTAAATTTTCATTGAAATTAATAATAAATTAAAAATAAAAATGAAGTGGTGCTGCCAACCTAAAGGCACGTAGGCCAAATGCACAAGTTATTCCATGTAAGAAAGTTACTCCATGGGCTTTATCCTTCCCTAGAATTTACAGCCCCTGACCACCTGCAGGAGAATTGGTTTTACTCAATAGCAACAACATATCAACAGCAATGTGATTATAATAATTATTGCTTAATTTTTACAAATTGAGGCATCTAACCTTTTCATATTGTTAATTTGGTATTCAATTCTGTTCTATTTGATTCATAGTTTAAGCTTATACTACATGTCTACCATTTGGCTAAACTTAAGAAACACAATAGGTAGAAAGACAAATTCTCCATATTAAACCTAAATATCAGCTGATATCTTACAAAAATATTTATTACAGTCTCAAGCTCTTAAATATTTTATTGGTTTATTGATTTTTTTTGGTGTGTCATTCAACCAATTGTTGTGCTCCTGATACTTGAAACATACAAATATACAACAATATCTAATTGTAATCCCCAAATGAATAAAAAAACTAGTGATACTGCTTGTGACAACAGGTTTGATTTTTAAAAGGTTAGGGAGCTCTGGTGGCCTAGTGGCAAGAAGCTGTACTGCAATCCCAGAAGTAAGCAGTTCAAATACACCAGATGCTCTGCTGGAGGAGGGGCAATCTCCTCTTGTACCAGTCAGATACGATTTGACAG
This sequence comes from Elephantulus edwardii, assembly GCF_000299155.1. Taxonomy (NCBI): domain Eukaryota; kingdom Metazoa; phylum Chordata; class Mammalia; order Macroscelidea; family Macroscelididae; genus Elephantulus; species Elephantulus edwardii. The sequence goes on from NW_006399953.1 coordinate 5,954,952, forward strand.
TACACACACACACACACACACACACACACACAAATAATAAAATAAATTAAAAAGGTTGGAACCATTAACACCCTGATAGTCGGCAGTTTTCATATACATTTCATATTAATAATAAGAATAATTTATTTATTTGTTAAAAATATATTTTACAGATACATTCTATAATGGAGATTTTTCATATAAACATGCACAGTATTTACCAACATAAATATGATTATGTTTTAGAATTTATATACTCTAGAGCCATAAGAAAAGCATAAAACCTTCTGAATACCTTCTATGTGAATTGGATACCTACTGAAATTCAGCAAAATAAAATTCTTAGGAGGCTTGCGTAATGCATAATGAAAATTCAGTCTTGAGTCTGGGGTTTGATGGCTTGATGAAATGCTTTTGACAGTTTTGCTTCTTAACTTCATCTCATAACTGAGGAAAAATGACCCTCCATCTGGTTCTCTGAGATGACCTAAATTTCAACTCTTATTATATCTACCAATATCTGTACACACTGATATGAGATTTAGAATTAGGTATTCCTGGAGTTACTACATATTTCAGAATATTGTACTTCTCTCTTTCTGGATTTTATATATTCTTTATTTTAATGAAAACTCTTGGCGTGATACAAATTATTTCATGCAATGTTATTAAAACCAAAAGTAACATTCTTATGTAACAAATAATTAATATGTATTCACATTAAATGGGGGGAAGTTTTAAACTCTTGAAGTGTATTATTGGTCATAGAGATCAACACTTTAATATCTGTAAATAGATTCAGCAATAAAATACTTTTAATATTTTAAAAGGTAGAAATGAACCAGAAAAATATATTGACCTCTCAACAATTAAGTGATGAAAGGCAAAATCTGATTTTTTAATTAAATTCTCACTTTGCTCTGTGACTTTCATAGAAATAAAATCATCAGGAATTGGAGCAGATGTCAAAAAATATGCAGAAACAAAAAGTAGATAGATTAGTTTTAAACTAGAGTTGTGCTGTTTATCAAAATTTTCTATCTCATCACTTGCTCCCTTTTCTTATCCATAAGAAATCCAAATCTTAATAAATTCTTATTTGGTCAATAACATCACTGAGTCATTTGACCTGTTTATCATGATCTTCTATTTTGGAAAGCTTTTTGGAAGAGTAGCTAAATGTTTAAGCTCTAACATCAGATCAAAAAGAAATATAAGAAAAGGTATACAAGTATTGTAATGTCTCAATAAATTTCAATTTATCAACTAAATGATTTCATAAAGTGCATATTTTAATGCCTGAGAAATAGAAAAAATTAAAGCCCGGAGTTTATAGTCTATACAGAGTTTCCACAGAAAAAAGATCTATCCACTCACTTAAAAAAAAATTACCCTCAAAAATTCTATGAACCATTTTTACTCTGACACATATAAGGTAGACATGAGTTGGAATTGACTCTATGGCAACTGATATTAATACAAAATTATTTTTTGTCATAATACTGCCTTTATTGTTTCTCTGTCTAATATATGCTGGTTCTGTCAATTGGAAAAAGGTAGTCAAGTAAAGCAAATTCTTTTTACACAAAGCTCCACACTAAATATGATCTCCTTTATACTGTTTTATTATTCACAAAATTTGGCAAATGAGAAAATAATATTGATAGCATTTACACTTTATGTTAAGTAAAAGAAAGTTATCTGATTGGCTAATTAAGTATTCAGAAAGTTTGCAGCATTGTAAGCAAAGTAAATGGGTTCATCATTTTCATCTACTTGTCTCAAAATAGTGAAAATACATTAAATGAAATATTTTATGTGCTACTTATGGCAAAGGTAGTTGGTGAAAATCAATACAGGTGTTATAGTTAGTCTAAATCCTGACTCTGTCCTTTATGAACTTTTTAACAAGCAACATTTGAGCATTATTCATTGTGTAACATGAACATGTTGTTGTTGTTAGTTTCCATCAAGTAGAGTATGACTCATAGAGACCGTATGAGTAGTTGACCTGAACTATGCCTGTCTTATGCCATCCTTATTTTCAACACACTCAAGCCTATTGCTGAAGTCACTATGTCAATCCATCTCATTGGGGTCTTCCTTTCCTTCACTGATCCTCTGTCTTTCCAAGCACAATGATCCTGTTCAAGCAATAGCCTTGCTTAACTACATGTTCAAAATATGAAAAATGAAACTTTTTCATCTTGCCTCCAAAAAAAGAACACCTCTGGCTGCACCTTCTCCAAGACTTATCTGTTTGCTCTTTTGGCAGTCTTTGGGACAGTCTGTAATCTTGTCCATCACCACAACTCAAACGCATAAATTATTCTATCCTTTTTATTCATTGCTTAGCTCTCTGATGCATAACAGGGAATTGAGAAGACCATGACCTGAATCAGGTGCACCTTAGTCTCCAATCTTATATCATTGCTTTTTAGAAATTTGAAGAGGTCCTTGAAATCAGACTTGCCTAATACGATACATCTCCTGATTTCTTGACTGTTAGTACCAATGATGTTGACAATTGGTTAAGGAAAAAGAAACTACTGACAGCTTCAGTTCTTTCTAGTCCTGTGGTGAGGATTTTCATTTTCTTGATGTTGATAAGGCTGTAGTCCTTGATCTTCTGCAGCAAATGTTCTGTATACTCTTTTTCAATAAACAAAGTTGTGTGATCTGCATAATGCAGGTTGTTGGAATCTTCCTCCAATCCTGATGCCACTTTATTTTTCAGAGTCTAGTTTCATTAATTTTTGCTCAGCAACACTTAAAACGATTTAAAATAATTTTATATTCTATAAAAATTGCATAGTACAAGTGCTCCTATGTACTCCTCATCCACGTTCTTTTATTATTATCTTACATTATTGTTGTTAGATGCAGTCAACTCTGACTCTTAGTAATCTTATGTAGAACAGATTAAAATCTTACCCAAACATATATTATCTTAATTCTTTCCACTGTGTTTAAGCTCTTTGCTTTGGTCATTAAATCAGTTTATCTTGTTGAATGTCTTTCTCCTCTTTGCTGAACCTCTATATTTCCAAGCATGCTGTCTTTTTCCAAGGATTGTCACCTTCCCGACAACAGACCCAGTTGTGACACAAAAGTGTCTAAATTTTTGCTTTTAAGGAGCAGTCTGACTGCACTTCTTTCTAACACATATTTGTTTTAGCATATTTGGTAGTCCATAATGTATTCTTTACTCTGTGATATCACCAAAATGCAATGGAATGAATGTTTCTTGTCTTCCTTATTCGTAGTCCAATTTCACATATATATGAAACAATTAAAAATACCATTAATTGGATCAGGCACAATTTAGTCTTTAAATTGGCATTTGTGCTCTTTAGGACTTTAAAAGAGGTCCTTGACAGCAGATTAGTCCCACTGAGTAAGTTTTTTTTATTAATTCATTGCTACCTCCCCCACAAATAAACACAACACAGATCTGCCCATGTTTCCCAGAAGCCCTGGAGTCAAGTCTGACACCTTAAAAACTCTGGAGCACTTGGGCCAAGAAAACAACATTATATACCAGATCTACAGGACATATCCCCCTTTCCTGGGAAACTATTCTGTTATGACTACAGTGTACTACAAATCGAAGAGAAGAGGCCCTAAGCCACAAGAAGTCAATCCTGGAGCAGATGTTAAAGGAAAAGAACTTTTCCTCAGAAGAATCTGATAAGCCTTCCCTGACACTAGTACGTGGTCTTTTTTACTTACGGACTCCTGAACTCAAGAGATACTAGCCACTACAGAAGAAACTGGCAGGAACTTGAGGCGTTCAGAATCACAGAAGCCCAGAAAGCTTGAGATAGAAGGTATCACATCAAGGGCTGGATAGGGAGAAGAAAGGTGTTGAATGGCATAAGTGGGAGTAGAAGGGAATGCTGGTGGAGCAGGTAAATGGGTGGGTCAAGATACATATGCCAAGAGTGGGGACAACATTGAATCTATAGGTTATTACCACAATTGAGAAAATAAATTTCATCTGCTCTTTATTGTAAAATGCTTGTCTGTCAGATAATGTTCTAAATCTGAGCATTCACATTAAGACAGACTAAGAAGAAGGACCGGCCATCCACTTCTGAAATAGCAGGCTTTAGAAAACCCTGTGTATAATAGAGCACATTTAGACTAGCAGATATGCCAACTGAGGCTGAGCCCTGAAGTATCAAAACACAAAGGAGAAGGAACAGTTGTAAGCAGACAATAATGGTTGGAATATATAATGTAAGAACCATGAATATTAGAAAATTAGATATTGTTAAGAAATAAACAGAACACATAAATATTGACATATTAAGTATTGGCAAAATGAGATGAACTGGCACGGGACATTTTGAGTCAGGAAATCATAAGATTTTCTGTGCTGGAGATGAAAAGGTGAGATAAAATGGAGTTGCTTTCATAGCTAAAAAAGCCGTTTCTAGATCTGTCTTGAAATACAATATTGTGAGTGACAGGATACTATCCAGACACATATGAGGAAGTCCAGTAAATACCACTATCATATAAATATATGCACCAACAACCAGAGCCAAGGAGGAGGAAACAGAAGATTTCTACCAACTTTTGCAGTCAGAGATCAATCTAACGTGCAATCAAGATGTATTAATAATAATGGGTGACTGGAATTCAAAAGTTGGGAATAAAGAAGAAGGATCGGTAGTTGGAAAACATTGACTTGCTGACAGAAATTAAGTTGGAGATAGAAGGATAGAATCTTGCCCAATCAACATTTATTCATTTAAATACATTTTATAAGAAATATAAATGCATGCTATATGCATGGATTTCACCTGACTGTATGCATAGGAATTAGATCTATTATATCTGTGGAAAGAATTGCAGCAGAAACTTAATGTTGGCTGTGAAAACTAGAACAGGTGCTGACTGTGGAACAGACCACAAACTACCCATAGCCAAGTTCAAGCTGAAGCTAAAAAAATTAAGTAAAATCCACTGGAACCAAAATTTTACCTTTAATCTATCCCAACTGAGTTTCAAAACCATCTCAGGAACAAGTTTGAGACCTTGAAGTCTAATCAGCAAAGACCAGATAAACTGGAAGGATATCTAAAATATCATCTAGGAAGAGTGCAAAAGGTCATTTACAAAGACAGAAGAGGAAGAAAAGACCAAGATCAGTATCAGAAGAGACTCTGAATATTGCACTAGAGTGTCAAGAAGCCAAATTCTGAGATGACTGTGAATTTTGACTCCTCAGCAAGAGGATATGTTGACTCCAGCAGGCTCAGAAGTTTAAGAGAAATTAACCTCCAACTTTCTCTTCAGGTCTCCCTTCTTGATATAAGAAAAATTGCATTAGCTGGGATGAATAATATAAGAACTTCACTATATGCAATCGAAGACACCTGTCGTCTCTCAACACCATGCCATGTTACTCAATCTCAGATTTTTCCCACTTTTGTACAAATTTGTAAAAAATGGCATAGCAATCAACAATATCATTACCTCATAGCTATTATTTGTTCCCCCTCCTCATGCCTCTCAAAAGCACAATGCAGCACATTCATAAATACCAGTATATCATCATAATTTATCACCAATAGTAGTCAGAGTATCACCTTATATCAAAGGCTCACTGAGCTCTAACATAAGTATGGGATCTTCCAAACTCATTTTTAATCTCTACTTTCTTGGGATACTAAGCCAAACTCAGATGACACATAACACCTGAGATTTATTGTTACTGTAGTTATGTGCCGACAAGTTGCAACTCACTCATAGCTGACCATCCAGTCACCTTTTAGAGGCTGAAAGTCACACAGGATGAAATTGTCCTTCTTTCTTCCATGGAGCCACTGGTAGATTCAAGTCTCTAGCTTGGGGTTGGCAATGCAACTCCTTACCCACTAGACCACCAGTATGAATTTTAAAGTGTTTTAATTTTAATTATAATCTTAAACAAGTAATAAGAGGAAAGCAACATTTGGCAGAGGAATGATTTGATATATGATGCTGCTTCCTTGGCTTTCTGAGGCTGTTTTCTGCTTCTGATATAGACCATGATGTTGCTGACACAATGAAGACTGTGTTCTGAGAGCTCTTCCCAGAGCTTGATACTCAACAGAAATAGGTAGTGTATAAACAGGTCTATTACATCCTTCCTGTAGTTCAATTTTTAATGTTCTTGCAATAGTGTATAACACAGCTGTGAACATTGGTGTACAAGTCTCTGTGCCTCGGTTCTCATTTTCTCAGGGTATATTCCAAGCAGTGGTATTCTTACCAGGTCGCAAAGCATAACTTCACTCACAGTCAATGTCTTCATTTGCAACTGTATAATAAGAATCTCTTGATACAACTGGCTCACAGTGAAATTTGGAGAAAGAAATACACTAATGCAAATAAGAGTACTTAATAAGTTTAGTGCCCTGTACAAATAGACAAAGTTCATTGTTATCAAAATTCTGGTAGCCTTTTAAATTAATTTCACCATATTCTTATCTATCTATCTATCTATCTATCTATCTATCTATCTATCCAGCACATAGCAGTAAAATAAGTTTTCTAAAAGCAGAGCTCAGATTATATGATTCCCCTACTCAAAATTCATCAGAACCATCCCTGTGCCTCTCAGAGCAAGGTCATGCTTCTTTTCCTGACATTTAGAGCCTTCTTACTTTTGAAGCTTTGTCATCATTATTAATGAACACATGATAAATGCTCCTGACAAACTGCATAACTTTCTTTTGTAATAATAATCAAATTCAAAATGTGATGCATGTACTAAAACCTCATTAATCATTTCCCCTCCTACCTTACTATGATAACCACATCGTATGACAAACAGTAAGGACCCTGGAATCATTCTCTCACACTGGACTTCTTCCTCAGAGAAACATATGCAAAGACATATACAAATATAGCAAAGCTTTGTTTCTCTATCTTTTAAGTATATATATTTCTCCAAGAGCAAGTATGAACCTGAAATTATATTTAAAACATTTTATAACCAGTCTGACTCAGACATTGATCCAGCAAAATGGACTCATTTACATGCTGAAATAGAATGTTGGGGATGTTGTGATGTCCTGAGATGAATCCTTTAGTTACTGGGGTAATGGAAAAGTTTTTGACTGAGGTTTCAGAAAGTGACTTGGGTTTCAGAAAGTGACTTGGGTTTCCAAGGTGTCAGGGAAAGCACTTGGGGGCTCAGGCAGTCAACATACTAAATACTTCATAAGTACTCACTACTTTAATAAAGACTTCAGTCATTCTATTGTGTACTACATAAATATATCACTTTTTGTAAACTTCAACAGAATGTTCAGTGTCCTTTCGGTTTCCCCTTAATATATATCCCCATAGTGCCATTTGTCACATTTTACTGTAATTGTGAATTTACTTGTGTGTCCTCCTTGTTGTTGTTATGTGCCATTGAGTCACTTGTGACTCATAGCAGCCATATATACAAGAGCCCTACACCTTGCTCTATACTGTGCCAACCTCACTGTCTCTGATACACCTATTCCCATTACCCCAATCACTGTATCAATCCATCTCATCAAGGGTCTTCCTCTCTTGTGCTGTCCCTCCACACTCCCAAACATGATGTCCCTCTCCAAGGACTGGTCCCTCTTTGCAACATGTCCAAAATATGTCAAATGAAACTTCAGAATCCTTGACTCCAAGAAGCATTCTGGCTTCACCCTTTCCAGGACAAACCTGTTTGTTCTTCAAGCAATCCATGGTATATTCAATACTCTTCTCCAGCACCATTCCTCAAAGGCATCAATTATCTTTCTATCATCCCTAGTCATTGCCCGGTTCTCTGATGCATAGCAAGCAATTACAAAGAGTGGATTAGGCACACCGTAGTCTCCAGCCTGACACAGTTGTTATTCAGGACTCTGGAAAGGTCCCTGACAGCAGACTTTCCCAGTGCAGTTCGTCTCTTGATTTGCTGGCTGCTAGTACCAAGAGTGTTGATTATGGAGCCAAACAAATTAAACTGTTAACAATCTCAATCTCTTCACCATCCATACTGATGCTGCCAATTGGCCCAGTGGTGAGAATCTTTGTTTTCTTGATACTGAGCTTCAATCCATATTGAAGGCTGCAGCTCTTGACCTTCTACAGCAAGTGCTTCAGGTCATCCTCAGTTTCAGCAAGCAGGTTTGTGTCATCTGCATCTGCATAATGCGGGTTGTTGATGAATCTTCCTCCACTCTTGATGCCACATTCCTCCTCATACAGACCAGGATCCCAGATGATCTGCTCTGTGTCGTTCTTACTAAATTAAAAATCTTGAAAGTGAAGATCCTTATTTTGTTTGGTCTGGTAGACAAATTTCATAAATATCTTGAAAAGGGAGAAAAAGAATGGGAAGAAAAGAGGAAAGGAGGAGGAGAGGAAGGGAGGGAGGAAGGGGTTGTGCTTACGTGAAGGGAAGAAAAAAGGGAGGGACAGAGGGAGGGAGGGAGGGAGGGAGGAAATATGGAAGGAGCTATACTAGACAAGTAGCATGTTACACTGCTAATCAAAATGCAGCAATTCTGTGGTGGTTCAAACCCACTAGTAGTTCTGCAGGAGAATGATGGCAGTCTCCTTTCAATGAGATTTATGGTTTCAAAATCCCAATGGAATATTGCTGTAAGTCAGAATCAACTTTATTACAGTGAGTTTGATTGGGGGGTTTATCATTATTATTAACTAGTCTACAGTGTATCATTTAAAATTGAAAGGAATACCTAAAAATTGTTATTTTTGTTGTTGGGTGCTGTTGTATCAACTAAGACTTATAGTGACCCTATGAGCTTTGTCTGACATATTTTGGACATGTTGCAAGAATGGACCAGTCCTTAGAGAGAGACATAATACTTGGAAGGGTGGAGGGACAGCAGTGCAGAAGAAGAAGACCCTCAATAAGATGGATTGACTCAGTGACTGGAGTAATGGGGGTAGGTGTGTCATCAGAGTTTAAGGCTGTTTGTACATTGGGTCACTATGCATTGCAAGCAACTCAATGGCACATAACAACAACGAACAAAAATCTGAATCTTCTATCCTCATAGTCACTGTGTCAATCCACCTCCTTGAGAATTTTCCCCTTTTTCACAGACCTGACACCTTCCAAGCATAATGTTCTTTTCTAAAGACTGATCCCCTCCTAAAAACATACCCAAAGGCTGGGAGACAAAATTTCATGACCCTTGCCTCCAAAGAGCTGTCCATTTACACTTTCTCCAAAACATATTAATTTGTTCTCTTAACTCTGGAATTTTTATTTCAACTTCTTCTTTTTTATAGATAAAGACAGAAACTCAAAGAAGTATTTTACCAAGCACCACCTAGTTTTGGAATATACCTACATGCTCAAGTCAAAGTCTGCTACACTTATGTTCTAACTTTTGTGAACCTTCTACAAAACAACATTAAAATTTATTGGCAAAACAGTAACAGTCTCCATTTATTTATGCTGTTTTCTTGCTTTGCAATTAAGCATCATTAAAATACGCCAACGCTACTACAAATGTCCTGTGATGTCTTTCAGGCAGATTGGTATCTTCTCTTGGTGCACTTCCACATTTACATAAAATTAAGTGTCTATGAACATGATGAAAAACTTTTCAAGTGAAGATTGCAATCCTGTGACTCTACATTTAAAAATAAAAATTCATGTTATTTCCTTGCAGGCTGTTCCAACATCACAACACATGTCTCTCACTCTAGAAACAGCACTCATCTCTAATGAACTGCTTGGCCTCTGGTGAATCACCTGTGTTCTTGCAACTAAAACCTTCTATGACATTCTGGTTCAAAAGAAAACACTCAACATCTTGTATAACTCCCTGCTGCACACTCCCACATTTCTGGCAGAAAATGTAAGTAAGCCTTCCTATAAAATACTTATAAAGTACAAGTGAGCAATAAATTAAGTGCTAAGGCCCTAAACCATCTAAATAGTGTATTTGTATTAGCCAAGTATAAAGTGAGACACATGGTCCACTGTCAGAGAGTTGTAATAGGCAATAAAGTAGCATATGTTTTGAATCAGTTCCTCTTGTTGGCATTTATAAACCAGAAAATAAGCTTTGCCTATTCAATTGCACAGGCCACCACCATTTTAAAACAGTATTTCTTAAAATGTGTTCGTTTGTGATACCAGTAGATACTAGATAGTCACAAAAATAATTTGGGGCCTTGGTTACTCGATCTTTATGCAATAATGTCTTAATAAATCTTACTATGAAATGTCAAAAGTTATCTAAAACTTTAAAATTTTTCTTAGTATTTCTGTGCAGTTTATTTTAAATATAAATTGCAATTTTATCTATTTTTTAGGATACAGAATATAGGATGTCAAAACAAGATTTTCATCAAATCTGCTTTTATTTGTTGAAACTTGGCTGCAGTACAGCACAATCTGAGATATTTATGACATTTTGAGGTAAGGGAAATGTCAATGGATGCACAGTGTAACATTGGTTCAAAAAAATGCCACTATGGTGAATGAGAATTTAAAGTTAAGAAAGGTCTCAATGGACCATCAGAAGTTGACAACTAAGCTGAAAGTGATAATCAAAGCTAATTCCCTCAAATCTACATGAGGAGTCGCAGAAGAACCCCATGCCCATCATTTGTTGATCATTCTTCATTTGGAGCAAATTGGAAGGTGAAACTTGACAAATGAGTATAACATCAATTGAATAAAAATCAAAGCAATCAATGTCTTGGAGTCTGCTCTGTGTGCTCAAAGTTGCTAAGATGAACAGAGGAGTTTTCAGGAAGAGGGATACTCATTCTTTGAAAGCACTAGTTTGATAGGAATGGGCAAATCAGAAATGAGCTATTTAAAAGGGGGCTATTAGGGCATTCACTTGGCCAACTGACTGGAAGAGAGCTATATTTGTTCCCATTCCAAAGTAGGGTGAAAGAACTGAGTGAGGAAACTACAGAACAATATCATTTATTTTACATGCAAGCAAGATTCTACTGAAGATTATCCAAAAACGACAGGAACACAACATCAGCAGAGAATTGCCAGAAGTCCAGGCTGGGTTTAGAAGGTGTCATGGTGCTAGGGATATTGTAGCTGATGTTAAATGGATCTTAGCTGGAAGCAGGGAATACCAGAAGAACGTCTATCTTTGTTTCATTGATTATGCAAAGGCATTTGACTGTGTGGATTATAACAAACTGTGGCTGACTCTGAGAAGAATGGGAATCCCAGAACAACTGAACGTGCTAATGTGAAACCTATACTTGGACCAAGAGTCAGAACAGAGCAGGGTAACACTGCATGGTTCAAAATTGGGAAGGGTGTATGCCAGGGATGTGTCCTGTCTCCATATCTTCTCAACCTGTATGCAGAGCAGATTATCCGGGAGGCTGGGCTCTATGAGGAGAATTGCGGCATCACGATTGGTGGAAGATCTCTTAACAATATGCGTTATGCAGATGACACAACCCTGCTTGCTGAAACTGAGGAGGACCTCATGCACTTGCTGCAGAGGGTCAAGGACTGCAGCCTTCAGTATGGACTGAGGCTCAGTGTGAATAAGACAAAGATTCTCACCACTGGACCAATTGGTAGCATCAGGATGGATGGCGAAGAGATTGAGATTGTTCACAGCTGCAGTTTGCTCGGCTCCACGGTCAACATTCTTGGCACCAGCAGTCAGGAAATCAAAAACTGTACTGCGATGGGAAAGTCTGCTGTTAGGGACCTCTCTAAAGTACTCAAAAGCAATGGTGTCTCTCTGGAGACTAAGGTGCACCTGATACAGGCCGTGGTCTTTGCAATCACTTGTTATGCATCAGAGAGTTGGACAATGACTAGGGAGGACAGAAGGATAATTGAAGCCGTTGAGCTGTGGTGCTGGATAAGAGTATTGAATGTACCGTTGACTGCCAAGAAAACAAACAGATTCATCCTGGAGAGGATTAAACCAAGCAACTCCTTGGAGGCAAGGATTCTGGGGCTTCGTCTGACATACTTTGGACATATTGCAAGGAGGGACAGGTCCTTGGAGAGGGACATCATGCTTGGGAGGGTGGAGGGACGGGGCAAGAGGGGAAGACCCTCTATGAGATGGATTGATTCAGTGACTGGGGTAATCGGGATAGGTGTGTCAGAGGCAGTGTGATTGGCACAGGATAGAGCAGGGTTTAGGGCAGTTGTACATGGGGTCGCTATGAGTTGCAAACTACTCAACGGCACATAACAACAACAACAACAACAACAACAACATTAGGGCATAGGTCATGAAGTAGCTGGCTTATTTGCTTTCACAAAGGAAGTTATTAGAAAGATGATTGAAAGGGGTGGGAGAACTGCAATATATATGAACAAAATGAAATAGAAATTAAATAAAGAAATAAATAAATATTAATTTGTAAAAAAACCACAACCCATTTCAATTTTGCACTGTAATGTGTAATGAAAAAGTTGATCCTCTATGGCAACCGATGATGTTCAGTATTGGACTGAGCTGAAGCAGTCCCCAAAATCAATAAAGTTAATGATTTAAAACAAAGCAAATCATTGTGGTTGTTTGGTGGTCTGCAGCTGCATAAATTCACTGCCACTTCCTGAATCCAAGAGAAACCATTATGGCAAAAAATATTGCAACACAATGCACTTAAAACTGCAATGCCTGTGTTTGGTGTTGATCAATAGAAAAAGCCTAATCCTTCTGCATGACCACAACACAAGATCACACCTCACACAACCACCAGTGCTGCAAATGCTCAAACTGGATTATAAAACTCTGCCTAATCCAGCATCCTCACCTGGCTGCCTTCTCACCAATCAGCTACTAGTTCTTCCAACACTATGACAGTTTTTTGTCAATGGAAATTCTGTAATGCTCAAAGTGGAGCCAAAAATTACTCCAAAATTATTGGTCAACTCCAGAACACCAGAATTTTTAGCTACTGGAATAAACAATCCTGTATCTTTGGGATAACATTTATAGATTGTAACATTTCTTATTTTGATTATTAAAATTAAGTTTGAGAAGAGTTATAAAATTCAAAAGCTAAAGTTTAGAAATTTACATTTTTAGAGAGACAAGTTATTACCAGTATAATATATTAATGGACTTTTCTCTCTTTCTCTCTCTCTCTCTCTCTCTCTCTCTCTCTCACACACACACACACACACACACACTAAATGTAGTAAAAAACCTGTTAATCACAATTAAAACAGACTTTAAAGGGGAGAAAAAAGAGGAATGAACTGGAGGGACAAGGTAGAGAAAATAGTGCAACAATGAATGAATGGAAACCCAAAAATATCTGTAAATGTTCATTAAAGTTAATAAAAAAACTGTCAATCAATATATATTTTGTCAACCTTTTAGAAAAAAAGTCTGTGAAAAGTTCTGAGTTCATTTAAGTATTGGGTCACTAATTTTTAAACCTGGTTTCATTTACTAGCCCCAGAACAAGCAAATAGAAAAATCAATTAACTCTTAAATGCTATGTCTTCCACCTTTTTAAAATTTTGTAATTTTTTAATTAATTATTTTTAATGCAACATATGTCTTTTTTACAGTATATTCTTTCCATTTAATTTTCCCCAATTTATTAATTGTTGCACATTCTCCTCCCTGTCCACTCCTCCCCCTAGTTCATTTTTCTTTTTGAAGAAAAAAAAAGATTCTTTCATTGTTATACAATCCCCCCTTGAGTCCACAGTCCACGTTAATATGCATTTCTTTTTCTCTAATCTTGTCATGAAAATAATACCTAATCCTACATTCCTTTTAAACAGTTATCTCCCTCATCTATTTCAATGCAGTATACATTATTTATCCCCAAGATAAGTTGGCAAAAGATTCTTTCAGGATATTATGAGTTTAGAATCAATTTATCCATCCCTCAAGGGAAGGAGCGAGTAAACAAGGAAAAATTATGTTGGAACCCTTGTAACACCATGAATCTTGGCTGCAGCCTTCCTGGTTGTCATCTCATTTCACAGATATTTTGCTGCTGTTGTTGTTGTTATTGTTGTTAGGTGTAATCAAGTTGACTACTATTGAGAGAAGGCTATAAATAGCAGATCTGAACTCACCCTCCCCTGTAGCATCCTCACCATCTCTGATATAATTTGAGCATGTTGTTACAGTTGCTATATAGATCCATCTTGTTGAAGGTTTACCTCTCTTTTGCTGATCCTCAAATTTTCCAAGTATGATGTCATTTTCCAAGGACTGGCCACTCCTAACAATGTCCCCAAAGTATGAGACATAGTTTTGCCATCCTTACCTCCAAGGAGTACTCTGGTTGCCCTTTATCTAAGACATATTTGTTTGTGGATATTTTTTGTTGTTGTTATTTTTGATCTGTCAGTCTACAAGATATTCAATATTCTTCTGGAACACCATAACTCAAGGATATTGATTCTTCTTCTGTAATCCTTCTTAAGTAATCAAATTTCAGATTTATAGCAAGTAACCGAAAATACCATGGTTTGCATTAGGTGTACATTAGTCTTAATGTGGCATCATTTCACCATAACAAGATAAAGGTAAACAATACTATTGCAAATTGAGCACAGGACATGAATAGACACTTCACCAAAGAAGATGTTCAGATGACAAACAAACACATGAAGAAATGTTCAAAATCCCTAACTATAAGAGAGATGCAAATTAAAACACCTTTGATATACCATATCACCAGTAACAATGGAAAAATTTAACAGAACAGCAAACAACAAATCCTGGCAAGGTTACAGAGAAACTGGAACCCTTATTCATTGTTGGTGGAAGTGTAAAATGGTGCAACCACTATGGAAGCCAGTATGATGTTGTCTCAAAAATTTGAAAATAGAGATACCATTTGACCCAGCAATTCCATTACTGGGAATATACCCTAAAGACACCAGACTTGCCACCCAAGCAGATATATGAACACCCATGTTTATTACAGCTTTGTTCACAATAGCAAAGAGCTAGAAACAACCCAAGTGCCCATCAACAAGTGAATGAATAGAGAAGCTCTGATATATTCACAAAACTGAATACTACGCAACATTGAAAAACAGGGAACTTATGAATTATTATAAAAAATGGGATTATGCAGAGTGAAATATCTCAGTCACAAAAGGACAAATACTGTATAATGCCACTGTTGTAAAGTGGGACAGACATGTGAGTTGGGGGGAAACTAAGAAAAGAGGGGACAAATAATGTAAACTGCATTGGAAAAGATGAGGGACAGAACTGTTTAGGAGGAATATATGATTAGGTATTATTGTCATGACAGCAGTCCAGAATGAAAGTTATATATAGAAGGGAACGTGTATGGGCGTGTGTGTGTGTATAACAATGATTTTTTTTTTTTACTTTTCAAAGAGAAAAGCGAATTGGGGGAGGGGTGGGCAAGGAGGGAAGGGTGTAACAATGAGTTAAAGGAAATCCAAAGTCTGTAAACTTGCATAAAAATTAATTTTAAAAAAAGTAAAAAAATTCAGTAATTAATGAAAAATAAAACAAAAAAAAGTGACATCATTTAAACACTTTGAAGAGATCTTTGACAATGTATTTTTTCAGATCAACACAGCTTAAGATTTCTTGACTGCTGATACAACGGTGTTGGTTTCAAACAAGAGGAAAATTAAATCGCGGATAATTTTAATCATTTTTTCTATCTGTTAAAATACTGCCTAATGGCCCAGTGATGAGGATTTGTGTTTCCTCTATATTAATAGTAAACCCTATTGAAATCTTTAACCATTATCAAGGAACTCTGGTGGCCTAGAGACAAAAAACTGTGCTGCAGTCTTGAAGGAATGTGGTTCAAATCCAAAGGAGAAGGATAGGCAATCTCCTCCCATACAATAAACTGCCAATGAATACCCCCCAGAGGGTCAGCTATGACTTGGTTCTGACTTAATGGTGGTGGTGGTGGTGGTTGTGTGCCGTAGAGTCGCTTGCACTCACAGTGACCTTATGTACAACTCTACTCTGCTCTGTCCTCTACCAATCGCACCATCTCCAATACACCCATCCCAATTACCACAGTCACTGAATCAATCCACCTTATAGAGGGCTTTCCCCTCCTGCAGTGTCCCTCTACCCTACCAAGTGTGATGTCCCTCTCCAAGGACCGGTTCCTCCTTACAACATGTCCAAAATATGTTAGACAGAGCCTCAGAATCCTTGCCTCCAAGGAGC
>NW_006399953.1:5972759-5973872 GCF_000299155.1 Elephantulus edwardii
GAACCACAAGATGTAAAGGCTCAACTATGTCATTTATTGTTCTTAAGTCCTGGAGAAAATTCTGTCTACCAATGGGTTGTTTTGCATTGGTTGCATGCAAGGCAGAGGTGAAGTAAGAAACTGCTCATGAGGTTTTCCATCAGTTCCAACAACTAAGAAATAGTGAGAAGTGTTGGGACCCCAGAAGACTTTTAGGACCAAATAGTAGCCTCTTGTGTCCAGGAGAAAATGAATATACTTACCAGTAATATTAATGCTCACCCACAGCTCTTCTGGGAGGATCTAAATCACTGAAGCTTCCTCCTTTGTTTCCAGCTGGGAGCTGGGGCCTGTCAGTCCTGTCAGCCACGAGGACCTGATTTAGGCCACCCTTGGCCAAGCGTCCTTCAGATCCACACTTAAAGCCAGTGAGTGGGAGCTTCCTCTCTACTCCCTTGCCTATCTGTGGCTCTCGTCTGTAACACTGTCTACTAAAGTGGCCCAGTTTTGCACAGTAGAAGCAATTTTGACCTCCTTTATTACCTTTGGGTGGCACTGTATATGAGTAAGACTTCCTTTTCCTGACACAGGCCCTAAACTGTCACCAATAGCTGCCCCAATAATTTTTTTTTTTTTTAACACACTTCAGCCCCAATAATTTTGGCCATTCTCTGGTCTTTTCTCTTCCCTCTAGATCCCAGTTGTTAAAAGAGGGAAAAATGTAAACAAATGTATAACAAATAATTTTGAACATTATAATCTTTTAAGCGTAAGGCTAGAAATATTAACAATATGATAATTTCCAATCCGGAGATACATGTTCCAATGCAGTTCCTGTTTTCCATAAATGGTTTTGGTAAGAGGACTGTTGTAAATGTGGATACATTTCCACTATTCCTCCTCCGTGCCACAATATAGCGCTATTAGTATAAGCAGTTATAAATCCATTGCCATCTTACTCTAGCTTAATTCTTTTTTGTTAGTTTAAAGTTGTTATTAATTTCAGTAAAAATTTATAGAGGCTTTAGATTTCCATTCATTCATTGTTGCACATTTCTCCCCTCCCAAGCCTCCCCCCAGAACACTACCTTCTTGGAAAAGTAAAAGAAAAATTCTTTCATTGTTTTACAAACC
>NW_006399953.1:5975215-5985291 GCF_000299155.1 Elephantulus edwardii
GGCAGTGTAGTAGGATTTGAAATCAGGGAGTGAGATACCTCCTACCATTCTTTTATTCTTAAGGAGTGCTTTGCTTATTCGGGGCTTCTTTCCATTCCAAACGAAACTGGAGATTGTCTTTTCCAACTTGTTGAAGAATGGGATTGGTATTTGTATTTGGATTGTATTAAATGTGTAAGTTGCCTTTGGTAGTATTGCCATTTTCACAACATTGAGTCTTCCTATCCATGAGCAAGGGATATTCTTCCACTTCTCAACATCTCTTTTTGTTTCTTGTAGTAATGTTTTGTAATTTTCTTTGAAAAGGTCCTTTATGCTTCTGGTAAAATTTATTTCCAAGTATTTAATCTTTTGATTAGCTATTGTGAAAGATATTGTTTTTCTTAGTTCCGGCTCTGTATTCTCTTTGTGACTATAGAGAAATCCAACTGATTTTTGTATGTTGATCTTGTATCCTGCTGCTTTGCTAAATTGGTCCACTGTGTCCAATAGTTTTCTTGCTGAGTCTTTAGGGTTTTCTAAGTATACTATCACGTCATTCGCATAGAGGGATAATTTTACTTCCTCGTTGCCAATTTGGATGCCTTTTCTTCCCTTCTCTTGTCCTATTGCTATCTCTAAGACTTCCAAAACAATATTGAGTAAAAGAGGTGATAGTGGGCATCCTTGCCTAGTTCCTGTTCTTAAAGGGAATGCCTTTAACCTTTCTCCATTGAGAACAGTGTTGACTTTATACTTGCATATGTACTTTTTACTATATTGAAGAAATTTTCCTTCAGCCTTGTTTTGTTGAGTGTTTTAATTAGGAAAGGGTATTGGATTTTGGTCAAAGGCCTTTTCTGCATCAATTGATAGGATCATGTGGTTCTTGTTCTTTGCTTTGTTAATGTGATGAATTACATTGTTTTCCTTATGTTGAACCATCCTTGCATACCTGTTATGAATCCCACTTGGTCATGGTGGATTATTTCTTTGATGTATTGTTGGATTCTGTTTGCCAGTATTTTATTCAGGATTTTTGCATCAATGTTCATGAGAGATATTGGCCTACAGTTTTCTATTTTGGTGGTGTCTTTTCCTGGCTTTGGTATCAAAGATATGCTTGCTTCATAGAATGAATCTGGGAGGATTCCATCTTCTTCTATTTTCTGAAATAATTTATGTAGAATTGGTAACAGTTCTTCTCTGAATGTTTGATAAAATATACTGCTTCTTGACTGTTTTTTGTTGGGTTGTTTTTTTTTTAAATCTGGGGCAAAGTTTAGGAAACCACCACAACAACTTGAGCACATTATTCAAGTTAAACAGACCTCAGTTTGCATTCTATATCTCCCACCTACGTGTTGGATAACGCTGAGTAACTTAACCTCTTGATTTCTTCAACCAGTACAGAGGAGACAACACAACCCACTACAAGAGGCTGCTGTGACGGTTAATGAGCCAGCATCCAGGAAGTCCTGTGTTGATTGGGGTAGCTTCAATTTGCCATGTCTCCACCATTGCCTCTTCCCATAACATGTTCCTGTTCTGTCATCTTCAGTGTTGGCATCAACTGTGGGAAAGCAGCAAGATGAGACTGGCAGCCCTGGGCCTCTCCTTCAAACACAGCAATCTCATCAGGGATGAAGAGAGAATGTCTTTTTTGTGATTCTATTTTGGGAATGAGGACATTTCTTTCAGAAGCTCCCCAGCAGGCCTCAGTTTCATTGGACCAATCACAAGCATTGGTGGGATGGGGTTGGGAGTGAGAATAGTCTCAAAAAAAATACCTGAAAGTGTGAAAAACAAACAAACAAAATGACTTTATAAAGCAAACAAAATCACTCAGAAAAGAAGTGGCCTAGATCTCAGGTCACTAATTCTACCTTATTTAAATGTTCTCTTTATCCTGGCTTCAAGTCTTACTCCAATATCAGATCCCTTAATTTTTCAGCATTCTTAACCTCATCAATCACAACATGAATTATAAAGTTTTACTAAGACACATACTTTGAACATCCTTACTTTCTTTATTTGCCCATAGTTACTCCTTTTCCTAGAAAAATAGTTCTCTTTTGGTGTGTAATCTATATTTTATATATCAAAGTTCTACCTCTGTGATTATTTCTCACCTACCCAGTTCATGGAGTTCACTTCTTTTCCCTAACTCTTTAAAAACAACACATGACTTGTATTATATTTTTCTATAAAGTCTTGTCTTTCAAATGAGTATTGCTGAGCATCAACTTTTGGTATCTCAACTGTGACTGGTTTTTTAGCATAATCTGTTGATTCTCCTCTACTTCTAATAAATTACTCGGAAGGTATCTTATTAAAATAGGTATGATAACAACAATTCTAGTGGAATTCAACAAAACCACAGCAATCCAAGGGGTCTAAAATGATGTTATCACAAAAACAACATCATTAGCTCAGCCAAACTTTGCACTCAATATAATGAAAAAAAAATTGTAGTAAGTCTATGGGTATAAATAAAATCACTGAATAATATATCTAAGGTCAAATTGCTAGAGCAAAATTTCAATTTAAAATAGATATTTCTTACTCACTCTGGCTTATATTTCTTCTTTTTTAGCTTCCTTTTCCTTCAGTAAACTCAGCCCACAAAATATTAATCTAAATTGTGGAGTATGTCTGAAAGCATAATACCTAAATTGCTTGACATTCTTTAGGTTGTGATTGTTCAGCTCAATGAGAAGTTGTAAAATGTAGACTGCTAATAATTATAAGCTTTGTAGCTGAACCAACGGAACAAGGAATGACCCTGACAAAATGAGCTTAACTTGCATTAACTGAGATACTGCTGGTCAATTATGATTCATTAAGAGCCTCTTTAGAAAATCTCTTATCAAATTAGACTCAAGCAGAAGTGAAGATGAAATTTCTAACAAATATCTTTTAAAATCTATATCTAAAATGTCCAGCTATATTTTGAAGACACTTTCAATACTTAGCCATATCCACTGGGGTTTTTTTTTTCTATCTTAAAAGTATTATCTCTGATTTTATTTTCAAAATACCAATATAGTAATTTAAACTGGCTGTTTCTTTTTCAAGACAAAATAGTGCTATCAGGAAAGAAAATGTGTAACATGTTAAGAGGTCTCCATACACAAAGACGATTATTTTTAGCATTCAAAATACGCAAGCATCTTGTTCTCATCACTTCATCCTTTGGCTCCCTTGGATATTTTAACAAAATGTCAATGATCCTAACAGTTATTTCAGTTTTGCCACATGCAAGTTTCAAAATCCAACTGTGCTGTGACATTTCCCTCCAAAGCACCTGGGAACTTTTCATATAAGATCCAATACAGAGCAAAATACTCCTCAACTCAGTTGTAGGACTACTCATCCAATCCACTCCTAAGAAATATCATATCAACTCTGATTTATGCATAAGGGAGACCCTTAAACATGAGTTGACTAGGTATAGGGTCCCTGAATTAAACACCTTTTAGGATGAGAAACTTCAGACTAAAAAATTCTCCAAATGACTGAGCTGTGAATGGGAGAGATAGATGGATGATAGATAGAAAGAATATATCTATATCTATATTTATATCTATATCATCTATATCTCTATATCTATCTCAATCTCTATCTCTCTATCTGTCTATATTCTCTAGATCTATATCTCATCTAGATCTATATATATATCATCTAGATCTATATCCATATATTTTTAGATCATAAAGAACAGATCAGAAAGGAGATGTTCTGAGAAAATCTGTAGTGATCTGATGGGAGGACAGAAATCCTGATAATTTTGTCACTTGACCTACCTTATTTTTAGAATTTCTATTTCTTTGAAGAGTGGCAATTATAATAAAGATCACATACCTCAGAGGTTCCAAAATACAGCTCAGGAACAAATGAAATATTTAAAGGAATTTAAAGATGACTTGCTAAGCAGTACTCTTAACTGGATATTTTCTATGACTATAATGAATGTCAGCAATAACTGTGTAAGGAAAAATAATAGATATGTGATAAGCAACTAAAAATCAACATTTTAAAAATTCATTTTAGGTTTCCAAAGTTCTTCAGTCAGAAAATGATGTTCTAGAATACGAATTCCTGGGACACTTCACAGAATTCAAATGGAAGGGCAATTCCATAGTATCTAGGGCTAGCAGAACAGTTGGGGGAAGCGGGATGATGTGCCTTCTGAAATGTTAAGAGACTTAATTCATTGGAATGTGACAATATGAATGGTATTTATGAATGCTTTGTTGAAGTAGGGAGCTCTGGGCAGCCTAGTAAAGTGAATGAAGTATTAGGGAACAAATAAGTTTCTTATCAAGAAGGTGATATTACTAACCTTAAGGTAATTAAACTACTTAAACACTTTTTTGAAGGTAAAACTAGATAAAAACAAATACATAAATTATACCGTTTGATGTTTCATATGGAAATGACCTACTTTTTATTCCCAATAAACTTCAAAGAAGAAAAAATATAGTATATGTTATATAGCTAGAATGTATAGCACTTAGCCACTGATCTACTAATAAAACCTAAGCATTATGCAAAAGGTTAATGTGCTCAATACTACACAGAAAGTTGGAAGCTTGAGCCCAGCTAGAGGCAGCCAGAAAGACTTGGTGCTCTTCTGATAAATCAGCCACTGTAAATACTATAGAGAATAGTTCTGCTCTGACAACTATATTCTGCATAGGTTCACCAAAAATCAAAGTGAATTCATTAGAAACTGGTTTTAAAGAGAAATGAAGGATAATACTGACAAATAAAAGCTATATAGATGTTGTTGTTGTTGTTGTTATGTTCTATTGAGTCACTTGCGACTCATAACAACCTTATGTAGAACCGCCCTGCAACTTGCTCTATCCTGGGCCAGCATTACTCTCTCTGACACACCTACTCTCATTACCGCAGTCACTGTATCTATCCATCTCATTGATGGTCTCCCTCTCTCTATCCCTCCACCTTTCCAAGCATAATGTCCCTCTTCAAGGACTGGTCCCTCTTTGCAACATGCCCAAAGTATGTCAGATGAGGCATCAAAATTCTTGCCTCCAAGGAGCAGCCTTGCTTCACCCTCTCTAGAACAAACCTGTTTGTTCTCAGTGGTATATTCAGTACTCTTCTCAGGCACCACAAAGGCATCAATTCTTCTATCATCCTAGTCATTTTCCAGCTCCCTGATGTACAGCAATCAATTGTGAAAACTATAATATGTATCAGGTGCACCTTAGTCTCTAGACTGATGTTGTTGCTCTTCAGTACTATGGAGGTGTCCCCTGACAGCTGAATTTCCCAATGCAATTTGTCTTTTGATTCCCTGGCTGCTAGTGCCAAGAGTGTTGATCGTGGAGTCACACAAACTAAAGCTGTTAACAATCTCAATCTCTTCATCACCCATAATGATGCTGCCAATTGACCCAGTGGTGAGAACCTTTGTTTTCTTGATTTTGAGCTTCAATCCATATTGAAGGCTGCAGTCCTTGACCTTCTGTAGCAAGCACCTCAGATCCTTCTCAGTTTCAGAAAGCATGACTGTGTCATCTGTGTAACAAAGGTTTTGATGAATCTTCCTCCAATCCTGATGCCACATTCCTCCTCATACAGCCCAGCCTCCGGATGAACTGTTCTGCATATAGATTGAAAAGGTATGGAGACAGGATACATGCCTGACTTACACCCTTCCTGATTTTGAACCATGCAGTGTCTCCATGCTCTGTACTGACAGCCATTTCCTGGTTCAAGTATAGATTATGCATAAGCACAGTTAAGTGTTCTGGGATTCCCATTCTTCTCAGAGTTAGCCACAGTTTGTTGTGATCCACACAGTCATATATCTTTGCACAGTCAATGAAACACAGCTAGACATTCCTCTAGTCCACTCTGCTTTCAGCCAAGATTCATCTAACATTAACTATAAAATTCCTAGTAAAACAGCCTCTTCTAAACCCAGCCTGCATTTCTGATAGTTCACTGTTGATGTACTGCCCCAGTCATTTTTGCATAATTTTCAGCATAATTTTGCTCGCATGTGGTATGAGTGATATTTTTTTATAATTTTCACACTCTGTTGGGTCACCTACCTTTGGAATAGGAACAAATATAGATCTCTTCCAGGCATTGTCCAGATGGTTGCCCTCCAGATTTCTTAGCTCAACTTAGTGAGCACATCCAGGTTAGTGTCTGTTTATTGAAATATGTCAATTAGTATGTTGTTAATTTCTGGAACCTTGTTTTTTGCCAATTCTTTCAGAGCAGCTTGAACTTTTAAAATTATCTAGATGATCAACTAAATTATCCTTCCCTTTTAATATTCTCTTTTACATAATAGTTCACTATATATTAAAATATTAGTGTATGTTATTGATATTGATACTAGTATGACTCATAGTGGCCCTATGAACAAAAGATCTGAGCTCCGTCCTATCCTGTTCCATCCTCACAATCTCTGACACATTTGAACCCATTGCTGTAGTCACTGTGTAAAACCACCTGGTTGAAAGCATTCCACTCTTTTACTGTCCCTCCACCTTCTCAGGGATGATGTCCCTCTTCAAAGAATTCCAAGAACTGTTTTCTACAGTATTTTCAGTTTATGGTCCTATCTTCCAAAGAACCAATATTACTTGAAGTATTTCCATTTGATTTCTGGGAAGTGTCCTATTTGACTGTGGATCATAACAAGTTATGCCTAACATTGTAAAGAATAAGAATCCCAGAACACTTAATTGTGTTCATGAGAAACATATCGAGAACAAGAGGCTGTTGTGTGAAAAGAGCAAAGGATGACAACATAGTTTAAAATTAAGAAAGCTATCCACCAAGGTTGTATCCTTCTGCCATACCTATTCAATAAGTAAACTGAGCAAATTATTCAGGAAGCCGGGCTCTATGAAGAAGAATGTGGCAACAGGATTGGAGGGAGACTAATCAATAATCTTTATTATGGGCTGTGTCTTCAGCAACTGCGTGTTTACAACAGCCACTGCATCAGCAACAGTTGCCTTGTCATCAGCAGCCATGGATGACTATCAACTAGATACTTTGTGGGGATCACTGCTGTTTGGCTGAACCACCTGGAACCCCTTGAGCTCAAGCAAAGGCTTGAAGGGGACAACTGAAATTTGAGTGAGGCAGCAGATACAGTTCTTGAAGGGAAAACCAATGCTTCATGGAATCCCTGGAGCTCGGGGACATCATGGGGATCACTGCCCAGTGGGCCTCAGGTCAAGAAGAAAACACAAATATAGAGGTCCTTTATAAAACATAGCCATACTCTTGGTAATTATATAGTTACAACTTGACACCTACTAAGAAAAGACTTACATAATGTCAAGAAAGCAGAAGTATGCCTCAGTTATCATGAAAAACAAAATAATCCATCTCCTAAAATGACTACCCAAGAAAGAGAGAATCAGAAATAATATATTGATACATT
This sequence comes from Elephantulus edwardii, assembly GCF_000299155.1. Lineage (NCBI taxonomy): Eukaryota > Metazoa > Chordata > Mammalia > Macroscelidea > Macroscelididae > Elephantulus > Elephantulus edwardii. The sequence goes on from NW_006399953.1 coordinate 5,982,639, forward strand.
GATGTGCTGTTATCTGAACAGCTACAGAAGAAGATGAAAATTATGGAAGAAGCAATTAAGAGAGCAAATACCCCAAAAACAACAGTTCAGAAGAAATATATTGATGAGTAGCAACTTGAACAGATATGGAAGAAAATGCAAAAGATGGAAGAAACAATTAAGAAGGAAAATATTGAGAGACAACAGTCCAGAAGAAATATATTAATGAGAAGCAACTTGAACAGCTACAGAAGAAAATGCAAAAGATGGAAGAAAGAATTGATAGACTAGATAAAGAGGTACAAAAACTTAAAAAATCATCACAAGACAGAGGGGGTACATACAGCCAGCACAGTACTAGAATTAACAGAAAAGCATGAAATACAATCCAGAATTTTAATACCTAGATGGCAGAAGTGTCCAACATGCTGATATTACAAAAATGTAGAACTGAAGAGATGGCACAGAGTCAGTAAGGTGGAAGAGAAAAACCTCACTGAAAACATACTTGAAACAAAAATGAGAGATGAGACCTAAAGAAAATGCAGAAAACATTAGAATCATGTGGGATTATATCAAATGGAATAACATACGTATGACTGGAATTTTAGAAAAGGAGAGAGACAGGGAAACCACTGATAAAATTGTGGAAGAAGTTTTAGTACTTCCCAGATATTTTGAAGAATGGAGAAATGTATTTTGAAGAATGAGGAATCCACATTCAAGAAGCAGAGAAAATGCTAATAGACTAGACCTGAAAAGAAAAGAATCAAGGCATAACATAGTCAAATTCTCCAAATTAAAAGATAAGGGCAGAATTCTAAAAACAGAACAAGAAAAACAAAAAGCACCTACAAAGAGGAAACAACTAGATTAAGTCCTGATTTCTCAGCAGAAACCATGAGAACTAGAAGACAATGGGACGGCATATACAGAAACAATTGCCAGCCAAGGATCCTGTACCTAGCAATGCTCTCCATCAAATATAAAAGAGAGATTAGATCCTTTGCAGAAAAGGAACTTAAGGAATTTGTAAAAACAAAACCAAAACTACAAGAAATTTTAAGTGAAGTCCTTCACGTGGTGATGCCAAAGGAAAGTGCATGGACCATAACAACAGAAAAAGAAACATGGCAAAAATAAAACCTGGCCTGACAATAATTACACTTAATGTGAGTGGACTAAATGCACCATTTAAGAGATTAAGAGTAGCAGAATGGATAAAAAAAAAAAAGAAATTAAAGCCCATCAATATGTTGCCTACAAGAGACACATCTAAAAAAATAGAAGAGAAATACAGACTCAAAATCAAAGGCTGGAGAAAAAAAAATATACCAAGCAAATGGCAACCTCAACAAGCAGGAGTGGCAATACTAATCTCTGATAAAATAGATTCCACAATGAAAACCACCATAAAACATAAGGAAGGGCATTATATACTGATTAAAGGTACAGTAGATCTTCTTAAGACAACCTTGATCAACATTTATGCACCAAATGATAGACCTACAAAATACATAAAACAATGGTTTATAAAATTGAAGAAAGAAATATACATCACCACAATAGCGGTAGGAGAGTTCAACAAAGCGCTATCACCAAAGGATAGGTCAACCCAAAAGAAGCTCACAAATTTGCAGAAGACCTGAGCTACACAATCAGCCAACTTTGCCTAGCATATGTATCCAGGGAGCTGCACCCAAATACAACTCAATTCACTTTCTTTTCGAGTTCACATGGTATACTCTCCAGAATTGATCAAATATTAGGACACAAAGAAAGCCTAAACAAGTTCAAAGACATTGAAATAATACAAAGTATCTTCTCAGATCACAATGCCATAAAATTAGAAATTAAAGGAGCATAAAGCTTACAAAATCATCCATTTGGAAGCTAAATAACTCTCTACTAGAACATGATTGGGTTATAAAAGAAATAAAGAATGAAATTTAAAAGTTCAATAAAACAAATGAAAGTGAAAATACAAAACCTCTGAGATACAGCAAAGGCAAGCCTCAGGGGGCAGTTCATAGCAATAGGCACACATATAAAAAAGGGAGGAAAATCTATGCTCTAATTCAACTCCTTCATAATCTAGAAAAAAGAACAACAATCTAATCCTATAGCCTCTAGAAGAAAAGAAATTATCAGGACAAGAGCTAAAATCAATGAGACAAAACAGGAAAACAATTGAAACCATCAAGGAGCTGTTTTTTTTGAAAGGGTCAATAAAATTGAAAACCAATAACAAACTTAACAAAAGAAAAAAAAGAGAAGACACAGATAACTTGATTAAGAAATGATAGAGGTGACATCACAACAAAATCAGAGGAAATTAAATATATAATATCAGAATACTGGGAAGGGTGTACGCCAGGAATGTGTCCTGTCTCCATACCCTTTCAACCTGTATGCAGAGCAGATTATCCGAGAGGCTGGGCTCTATGAGGAGAAGCGTGGCGTTAGGATTGGTGGATGATCTATCAACAGTTTGCGTTATGCAGATGACACAATCATGCTCGCTGAAACTGAGGAGGACCTCATGCACTTACAGCAGAGGGTCAAGGACTGCAGTCTTCAATATGGACTGAGGCTCAATGTCAAGAAGACAAAATTTCTCACCACTGGACCAATCGGTAGCATCAGGATGGATGGTGAAGAGATTGAGATTGTT
>NW_006399953.1:5987861-5997230 GCF_000299155.1 Elephantulus edwardii
CATTTTGTATAATATATCATGAGCTCGTTGGTTTTCAGTGCTGTGTAATATTCCATTGTGTGAATATACCATCTCTTCTTTATGCATTCATTTTTTTATAGGTATTTGGATTGTTTCCAATTCTTTACTATTGTGAACAGAGCAGCAATAAACATACATGAGCATGTATTTGTTTGGGTGGCAGTTCTAGCTTCTTTAGGGTATATTCCCAGTTGTGCAATTGCTAAATCAAATGGTATTCCTATTTCCAACTTTTTGAGAAAACACCATACTGCCTTCCATAGTGGTTGCACCATTTCACATTCCCACCAACAGTGAATAAGGGTTCCAGTTTCTCCATAACCTCACCAGCATTTGCTGTTTGCTGCTTTGTTCAGTTTTGCTATTCTTACAGGGATGAGATGATGTTTCATAGTTTTTTTTATTTGCATCCTTCTTAGAGCTGGGGATTTTGAACACTTCTCCATGTATTCGTTTGCCATCTGAGTGTCTTCTTTGCTGAAGTGTGTTCATATCCTGTACCCGTTTTGCAATCAGGTTGTTTATCTTATGTGGTGTTCAAGTATTCTAAAAATTCTAGATATAAAACCCTTGTCAGGCATGTCATATCCAAATATTATTTTTCCCAGTCTGTGGCTTCCCTTTTTACCCTGTTAGAGAAGTTTTTGGATGTGCATAGGGATTTGATGCTTAGAAGGTCCCATTCATCTTATTTTCTCCTTGCCTGGTTGTAGGTTTTTCAGGATGCTTGAAAGACTGTTCATGTTGTGGATTAGTGCTTCTAGGGTTCTTCCAACCTTTTTCTTTAATGAAGTTTATAGTCCTTGGTTTTAGTCCTAGGTCCTTGATCCACTTTGAGTTGGTTTTTGTGTATGGTGTGAGGTGTGAGTCTTGTTTGAGTTTTCTACAGACTGTTTTCCAATTTTTCCAACACCATTTGTTTAAAAGTCTATAGTTTCCCCAACTAACTCATTTCATCTCCTTGTCAAAAATAATTTGACCTTGGATTTCTATTCATTCATTGTTGCACTTTTCTCCGCTCCCAACCCTCCCCCCTAGTACACTTCTCTTGGAAAAGTAAAAGAAAAAAATCTTTCATTGTTTTAAAATCCCTCCCTCCAGGTCCACTCCACTATGCAGCCTTCATTCTGGACTACTGTCATGACAATAATACCTAATCACATATCTCTTTTAAACTGTTTTCTCCCTCATCTGCTTCAATGCAGTATACATTATTTATCCCATCTTTCTCATTCTCCCCCAAACCCCAAGGTCAGTCATCTTTTACAACAGTGGCACTATGCAGTATTTGTCCTTTTGTGACTGAGATATTTCACTCAGCATAATGTACTCCAGAGTCACCCATTTTCAATAATAATTCATGAGTTCCTTTGTTTTCAATGCAGAATAGTATTCCACTGTGTGAATATACCACAGCTTCTCTATTCATTCGTTTTTTGATGGGCACTTAGGTTGTTTCCAACCCCTTGCTATTATGAACAAAGCCGCAATAAACATTAGTGTGCATATATCTTCTTGGGTGGAAGTTATGGTTTCTTTAGGGTATATTCCCAGTAGTGGAATTGCTGGGTCAAATGGTATTTCTATTTCCAACTTTTTGAGAAAGCACCATACTGCCTTCCATAGTGGTTCGCACCATTTTACACTCCCACCAACAGTGAATAAGGGTTCCAGTTTCTCCACAACCTCGCCAGCATTTGTTGCTTGCTGTTCTGTTAAATTTTGCTATTCTTACTGGGGTGATATTATATCTCATAGTTGTTTTGAGTTGCATCTTTCTTAGAGCTAGGGATTTTGAACATTTCTTCATGTGCTTGTTGGCCATCTGAATGTATTCTTTGGTGAAGTGTCTGTTCATAGCCTGTGCGCATTTTACAATTGGGTTGTTTACCTTTACCTTGTTGTGGTGCTCAAGTATTTTATAAATTCTAGATATAAGTTCCTTATCTTACATGTCATTACCAAATCTTTTTTTCCCAGTTTGTTGCTTCCCTTTTAACTCTGTTGGAGAAGTTTTTGGATGTGAATAGGGATTTGAGTCTTAGAAGGTCCATTCATCTATTTTATCTTCTCCTGATTATAGACAACCACTTTTTTATGTTTATGTTAAAATATGCAGCTGTAATGATTGAATATTGAGGAAAAGAGCTACTTTCTACCTGTTTAGAGAGCTCTAAACGTATAGTCTGGAGACTAAGGTGCATCTGATACAGGCTATGGTCTTCGCAATCACTTGTTTTGCATCAGCGAGTTGGACAATGACCAGGGAGGATAGAAGGAGAATTGATGCCTTTGAGCTGTGGTGCTGGAGAAGAGTATTGAGAATACCATGGACTGCTAGGAAAACAAACAGATTTGTCCTGGAAAGGGTTAAACTGGGTGGCTCCTTGGAGGCAAGGATTCTGAGGCTCCGTCTAACATACTTTGGACATGTTGTGAGGAGAGACCAGTCCTTAGAGAGGGACATCATGCTTGGGAGGGTGGAGGGACGGCGCAGGAGAGGAAGGCCCTCTGTGAGGTGGATTGATTCAGTGACTGGGATAATTGGGATGGGTGTGTCAGAGACAGTGCGATTGGCACAGGACAGAGCAGAGTTTAGGGCTGTTGTACATAGGGTCGCTATGAGTCGCAGGCACGACTCGATGGCACATAACAACAACAACAACAACAAAGGTATAGTCCACAGGGAGTTGCTCCCCTATACCAAAGGCAACACCTCTACAGCAGTTCCTATCCACCTGCGACTCCCTGGGAGAAAGATGGTATTTCTTCTCGTGCTTGATTTATAACCTCTCAAAATTCCATGCAAGGGCCAGCTATGTGTCGGTCTCAGCTCAACAGCAATGGTGTGTCTGAATGTCCAGGGCACCATTTGGTTCCGTTGGCTATTTTGAAGAGTTTTAATTCATCCTTTTACTTATATTTCCTTTCTCTTCTCTGGGAATACCAATCCAACTAGCACAAACATACTAGGCACTTTCCCTGAAGAGTCTTCAAGTTCTCTGTGTTTGCCAATGGTTGTGATCAATAGGCTGAAACTTTAACAATATTAACGTATAGCTTTGTTCTTTAATGAACCCCTTTAATATATAAGTGACCAAAAAGTATACAAGGTACTATTTGAGGTTTTAAATAAGAGAGTTCAAGGAGAAAGTGTTTCATCTCCTTGTTGGCTCCAGTGAACTGCTGCTTAGTAAATAAAAACAGTTAATTTGGTGATACAGAAACCCCTTGTGATTTAAAAAAAAAGGTTCCACTAACAATCACACTGATTAATCTGATCAAAAATCCCGTCCAACATAAAATGTTGCAAACATTTCTTGGAAATACATTTTATTGTATATAAAGAGATCTTTTTTACATGGTTTAAACTCTTAAGTTAATGAAAGCTCTTTCCTATGAGGTCATGCTTAGAGCTTACAGAAAATTAAAAATAGCTATGGTTTATAAATAGACAATACAATAATAAATTCTCTGGGAGGTTGTGAAAACTAAGGCTGATTGTGGTTAAAACTCTTCCTACCTTTAATAGATTGATTTATGTCCCCAAAATATATGTTGGAACCCAAAGCCACTTTACAATGTAATGCAATGTAATCTTGAATATAATCAAATATAATGCAACCACGTAATACAACCACCTTCCATAGTGTAAAATAGTATGACTAATCAATTTAGTTGAGGTCCCATGAATGTAGTTTCTAAATCTAATCAACACTAAGTTATATAAAGAACAGCAAGACTCAGAGACCTCTGAACATACATGGAAGAAGACATTATCTTATAAACAGGGGGGAGTGCTAAATTAGAATATCTAAGAAATGCAGGCTAACATAAGTTTCCCTGTAGAGCCTCAAGACTCCTGTTCTTGATGGCTTTATGGTAAGGAAGAATCTAGAGAGTTTAATTTAATGAAGTCAAAAGTATCACTGTCTTTGAGTCAATTCTGACTTAGGATGACACTCTCCTGAGTTTTTAAATAGATAATCTTTATTAAGGTAGACTATTCATTTTTTTCTGAAGAATGCCTAGTGGATTTGAGCTGCTAAGATAAGGTTTAACAACAGAATAGTGTAATGTTCTACCAAAGACCTGAACTCAGGGTTTTTTTGGTTGTTATATAATCATTGATTTAGAACCACCTCATAACAGTCATTCAGTGGGTTTTTAGAGACCATAAATCACATAGGAAGAGATTGCTCATCTAGCTCCCCTAATACAGGTGATGGATTCCAACTACATGTGTTTGAGTTAGCAGCACAACTCCTTACCACTAAGCTACTAGAGTCTTCTGAACTCACCATGGGAGACCAGGCTTTTGCTTGGTTAACTCAGTACCAAAGTCTAATATTACAGTTACTGGGTCAGTCCATTTATTGAGGGATTTCTTCTCTTTAACTAACCCTATACTTTCCTCAAGGAAGTGCTGGTGGTTTAGTGTAAGGGACTGTGCTTCCAAAGCAGAGGAATATGATCCAAATCCACCAGCCGCTCTGTAGCAGAAAGATGGGCTATCTCTTCTCATGTGATTTACGGCATCTAAAAACCCAATAGAGGGTCAGCTATGGATTGGTTCTGACTCAGTGGTTCACAACAATAACATGCCTCCCTCAACAGCTCTAGTCACATATGAGTATAGAGTTGTGCTTCTAATCTAAAGGCAGGTAGTTCAAATTCACTAGCTACTTTGTAATAGTGTCGCAGATTCTCCTTCGTAGGGTTGCTATGAGTTGCCTGCAACTCGATGGCACTTAACAACAGCAACAACAACAACAACAACACTTTTCAGTAGAAGAAGATGTACAATTGACAACCTTTGAAAACCCGCTGGAGGTTCAGCTATGAGTAAATTCCAACTTAATGGCAAAAAAACAACAGCAGCATACCCTCCTCAACATGATATTTTTCCTCCTGACAACATGCTCAAAGTATGTGAGATGAAGTTTCACTGTCCTGCTTCTAAAGAGTATGTTGGATGTGCTTCATCCAAGTAAACTTCTTACACAAATTTCCAAGAAGAAACTTCTCTTTGTTTTTATGTTGGGTTGTTTTGGGTTTGGGATTGGTTTTGTTGTGTTTTTTTTTTTTATTTAGTCCATGAGACATTCAGTTTAGATATACTTACCAACTCCAGAATTCAAAAACATTGATGTTCCTGAGATCATTTTTAATCATCATCCAACTCCCAGATATATACAAAGGAATTTAAAATATGGCTTACATCAGGAGCACCTTATTTTTAAAAAGATATGCTTACTCTTTAGCACTCTGACAGTAAGTTTTCCCAATACATCTTTTGAATTCTTGACTGCTGCCACTGTAAGTGTTGATTTTGGATACGAGGAAAATAAAATCACTGACAATGTCAGTCTTTTCTCCATCCATCAGAACATGTATATCTTGGTCATATTTATAGAAGAAGCAATCCCTTGGAGAGAGACATCATGCTTGGAAAGGTGGAAGGTCAGCAAAAGTGAGGAAGATCCTCAACCAAATGGATTGATAAGTAACTGCAGCAATGGGCTCAGAGGTGATGAGGATGCACAGGATAGGACAGGGGTCAGATCTGTTGTTCACAGGATGGCTATGAGCCATACTTGACTAGATGGTACCTAAAAACAACATTAGAACAAGTGAACTCAGGAAATGTGTGCATTAGATTCGCATCTTTTCTCCTGAGAAGGTTCAATAAGAAGGGAAAAGACTAATAACCCATTTACAAAATGGGCAAAAGTTAGAAAGAATTTTCACAGAGGACGATATTCAAATGGCCAACAGACACATAAATAAATGCTCAAAACTACTGTCAGTAAAAGAGATGCAAATCAAAATCACACTCCATCTCACTCCAGTAAGCAGTGGCAAAGTTTAACAAAACAGCAAGTAGTAAGTGCTGGAGAAGATGTGGTGAGATAGGAACTCTTATATGTTGTTGGTGGGATTGTATAATGTATTATGGCCATTTTGAACAGATATCTCTGTGACAGGGAAGCCAGCATGGCAGAGGTGGTGGTATCCACAACAGTGGTTAGCTGATGAGAGGGAAAGATGCAAATTCCTCCTAGGTCCCCTGCCCTACCTCCATCCTGAGAGCAGATGAGTGACTTTGACCCAGCATCACTACTCATTCATCTGGCAATTTACAGATGTTTAATTAACATGGGATGGGAAAAATACTGTATACACAAGTATGTTACAGTAAATTTAATGTTATAAATAATAACCTTCTATACAACTAGAATTCATAACAAATAAAGTTTTTTCCATATATATCTACTTCAGAAGTCTGGCATTAACTTTGATATCAATGTAGTTTGTATCACATAAGCCATTAAAATAATAATTAAAATCCTAGAAGGTTGTAATCTTATCAAGGTAGGGGAGATATGGTAAATAGCAAATTTTTAATTCTCATAATAAAAAGAATTTACCACCTGTGGTCAATCAAATGTAAAAGAACTGAGATAAGTTATAACAGTTGGAAATATAAAAAAATCCTTCTCTGATGATTAATATGCATCCTACAATTAATTTCATCATGGTAAATGTGAGGCTCAAATTTCTTTGAATGATTATTGAGTATTAGTGATTTATTATAAATGCATTTAAAGTAGAAAATTTTAAAATTTGGCTAGGATTATGCTTCTGAGAGGCTGGATTGTATGAAGAAGAATGTAGCATCATTACTGAGGAAGACTTATCAACATCTTATGTTACGCTAATGATACAACCTTTCTTGCTAAAAGCAAAGAGGACTTGAAACATTTGCTACCAATCCTCAAAGACCTTCAGTATGAGTTACATGTTAACATCAAGAAAACAAAAATCCTCACCAATGGGCAAAAAAACAACATTATTACAGATGAAAAAAAGATTGAAATTGTTAACAATTTCATCTTGCTTGGATCCACAATCAATACCCTTGGTACCACGAGGCAAAAAAAAAAGGCATATTATTATCGTTATTGTTGTTATGTGCCGTCACATTGCCCACAACTCAAAGCAATCCTATGGACAACAGTTCTGAAGCCTGCCCTGTCCTAAGCCAGTCTTACTGGCTCTGATACACTTACCCTCATTGACCTAGTTATGCTATCAATTCATCTCATTTGGGGTCTTCCTATCATACATTGTCCCTCCACTCTTCCAAACATGATATCTTTCTTCAAGCATCAGTCTCTCTTGGCCACATGTCCAAAGTATGTGAGATGGAGCTTCAGAACTCTAACCTCCAAGAAGAAACTTGGTTTCACCCTATCCAAGGCAACCTATTTGTTTTCTTGACTGTCCATGGTATGTTCAAGACTCTTCTCCAGCACAACTCAAAGGCATCAATTCTTCTGTCATCCTTAGTATTGTCTAGCTCTCTGATAGCAAGCTCACATAGCAAGTAATTGCAAAAACCATGGATCAGGTACACCTTAGTCTCTAGACGAACATCGTGGTTTCTCAGTATTCTGGAAAGGTCCCTGACAGCAGATTTTCCCAATGCAGTCTGTCTTTTGATTTTCTGACTGCTGGTGCTAAGTGTTGACTGTGGAGCCAAGCAAGCTATAATTGTTAACAACCTCAATCTCTTCTCCAGCTTTCCTGGTGTTGCCAATTGGCCCAGTGGTGAGAATCTTTGTGTCCTTGATGCTGAGCTTCAACCCATATTGAAGACTACAGTCCTTGACCTGCAGCAAGTGCTTCAGGTCTTCCTCACTCTTAGCCAGCAAGGGTGAATCATATGTATAATGTGTGTTGTTGGCTGCTCCTGCTCCAATCCTGATGCCGTGTTCCTCCTCATAAAGTACAGCCTTCCAAATTGTTTGTTCTGCAAAGAGATTGAAAAGGTATGGAGACAGGATGCATCCCTGACACATTCCCTTACTGATTTTGAACCATGCAGTTCTTTCCTGCTCTGTTTTGAGGACAGGACTCCCTGGTCCAAGTGTAGGTTTTGCATAAAAGCACAATCAAGTGTTCTGGGATTCCATTATCCTCAAGGTTAACCACAATTTGTAATGATCCACACAGTCAAATACCTTCGCATAGTTAACTAAACACAGATAGATATCCTTCTGGGGTTCTTTCCTTTCTGCCAGGATCCATCTGACATTGGCAATAATGTCTCTAATGCCACAGCCGCTTCTAAACCTAGCTTGTTTTCTCAGTACTAAAAAAACAAATTCAAGCCTCAAGTTGCAATGTTTAAGGATGAAATGGTTACCCATGGTGGACAGTGTTTGGTGGTGCTCCCCAATTAAAACAAGCTTGGAAGCAGGAGCGGCATTAACTTCTAAAATAGCTTGCCTCCAGAAACTCTATGAACTTGGAGAAACAATGAAAGCTATACAAGGGTTCAGGTCTTTTGTTCATAGGGTCACTCTGAGTCTATGACTTGATGACAGTTAACGACAAACAATAACATGAGTAGAATATTGAATAATCCAGAAAGTAATAAAAGAAAATGGAAGGAGTATACAGAGTGACCGTACCAAAAAATCGGTTGACACAGAAGAATTTCAAGAAACAACATATGATCAAGAAACAATGGTGATGAAGGAGGAAGTTCAGGCTGCTCTGAAGGATTTGGAGATAATAAAATCCCAAGAACAGGTGGAATACTAATTAACATATTTCAACAAACAAATGTCACACTAGATATGCTCACCAGGTTGTGCCAAGAAATCTGGAGGACAACTACCTGGCCAACTGACATTTCAAAAAAAAGTGACCTGACGGAGTATAAATTATAGTAAATATAGGAAATTATAGTAAAATATCACTCATATCACACGCAAGCAAAATACTGCTGAAGATTATCCAGATGTGACTAACAGTACATTGACAAAGAACTACCAAAAAAAGATACAGTGCACTGGGGAAAACATGCTCTCAAGGATCTCTCCATGTGTTAAGGAGTAATTATGTTAGTTTGAGAACTAAGATGCACTTGATTCAAGTCATAATCCTTTCAATTACTTGCTGTACATCTGAAAGTTGGACAATAAATAAGGATACAGAATTGATGCCTCTGTGTTAGAGAAGAGTACTGAAAATCTCATGAAATGACAAAATAATAAACAAATATGTATTGAAGAAAATGCAACCAACGTGCTCCTTAGAGGCTAGGATCATGAAGCTTCATCTTACATGTTATGGGCACGTTGTTAGGAGAAGCCAGTACTTGAAAGAAAGCTTCAGACTTGGAAAAGTGAAGGTCAGCAAAAGAGAGGAAGAGAGAGAAAGACCCTAAGGGAGGTGGATTGACATAGTGACTGTAACATTAAGTTCAAATACATCAGAGATGATCATGATGGCACAGGATAAGACAATAGACAGATCTGTTGTTAATAGGGTCAA
>NW_006399953.1:5998285-6005245 GCF_000299155.1 Elephantulus edwardii
TGGACTGCTAGGAGAACAAACAGGTTTGTCCTGGAGAGGGTGAAGCCAGAGTGTTCCCTGGAGTCAAGGATTCTGAAGCTTCTTCTGACATATTTTGGGCATGTTGCAAGGAGGGACTGGTCCTTGGAGAGGGACATCATGTTTGGCAGAGTGGAGGGGAAGCAGAGGAGAGGAAGACCTTTGGTGAGATGGATCGATTTCTGTGACTGGAGTGGTGGGAATAAGTGAGTTTGAGATGGCACAGGATAAAACAGCGTTTAGAGCTCCTGTACATAGGGTCGCTATGAGTCGCAAGTGACTCGATGGCACATAACAACAACAACATAAATGCTCTGTCTGCCTTGAATAGTCTTCCAACACGTCCTCTCTTCTTAATTCAGACGAAATACACTTTTCTTCATTTACAATATATCATAACATATTAACAACATAAAATCAGAAAGACCAGTTTAGTTTTTGTTATATCAGTCTTTGTCCTTCATTAGAGACTTAAGTAAGGAGTGTATGGATTTGAGAATTTATATGTCAGGGTTATATGCATAATATTTGGAGTATTGATAAATAAATATTTAATCTAGTTTTACAAACTATTATGAAGGATGAAGTTTCAATCTTCTTCAATGACATTTATAACTAACATGGATGAAATTATAAGCTAACATGGAGAATATTCACTACTCTTCTCCAGTACCACACCTCTAAGGTATAAATTACTCTTCTGTTATCCTTTTTCATTGTCTAGCTCATTGTATAGCAGGTAATTGAGAAGACAGCTGCCTGAATCAAGTGCACCTTAGTCTCCAAACTGACATCATTGTTCTTTAGCATTTTGGAAAAGTCCATGACAGCAGATTTGCCCAATGAAATATATCTCCTTATTTCTGTCAAGAAAAAAAGAATAATTAAGAATTAATTAAGAATTAATTATTGCTGGTATCAAGGAGGTTGATTGTTGATCCGAGGAAAATAAAATCATTAGCTACTTCAATATTTTCATCTTTCATAGTGTTGTCTGTGTTGATGCAATCACCTGCCAAACTATTTCTTTGCTAAATTATTAGTAAATGATTATTAACACAGAGTTTAAGACAAATGTAGGAGAAAGATTGGAAGTAAGAAGAACATGTTCTACCTTGTCATTTAGGAAATTTTTAATTGGGCTAAAACTTAGCTCAATTGACTTTTCTGGGTCTCAATATCATCATTCCTGTTAAGATCAACATGCTTGTCCCTCCATTCTCCTGTGTTGTTATTGTTGTTGTTGCGTGTCATTGAGTCAGAACCATCACATAGCTGACTCTCTAGTGGGTTTTCAGAAACTATAAGTTGCACGAGATGAGATGCCTATCTTCCTTTCTCCCTGGGAATAGCTGTCTTTGTGTTGGAAGCACAGCTCCTTAACTCTACTTACGTCACCAGAGTTCCCTGAATCTTCCACTAGATCCTAAAAATCCGTGCCTCTTGTTTGTACAGAACAGAAACTCAGAAAACAAATATTCAGTGATTAAAGATAAAATGAATATATGAAACTATTTAACCCAATATTGTTTGCTTTTTTTCCTCAAAACTTAAGTTTTTTACCAAATTCAAGTTTAAATATCTTAAAGTGATAATGCAGATTTTTACAAGTAGTTTATAGATTTGAAGCTAATGAACATGTCAGAAAGTATTAATTTTTTAGGTATAGAAGAGTCTTTTCTCCAATGATATTTTAAACATTAAATATCCATTAACTATGAAGACTTTCATGTTATTAAAAATAAACAAATAAATCAATATTCCAATGCAAGAAAGATTATAGACCAACCATGCAATGAAACATAGTAAATGATACTGAAAAGTGAATATTCTGTCAGTTTATTATAGTTGACATGCCATAAAATTTACCTTTTAAAAATGTATGATTCAATGACCTTTACTAAACATAAGAGAGATTGTGGAAGTGTCACATTCCAATTTTAATAATAATTAAGCTCACCATACTCACTCATTGCTACAGAGTTGGAATTCAAAAGGCATTAGATTTACAAGTCTTTAGATCACCAAAAGATAAATAATACTAATTCCCTTACCTATGATGAATTCTCTCTCTCTCAATCTGAAAGATTGGCAGTTCAAACTCACCAGATGCTTCATCAAAGACATTATTAGGTAGCTGTCCCCCCACCCCCTGCCTGCAAACGATTTACAGCTTCAGAAATCTGACTTGTGACTATATGTTGGAGTCACCTTTACAGCAGTGGCTGCAGTAAATATGTAAAAGAATTCATAGTTCTTTTTACATGTTTGATCAAATTACTGTTGAGTCTCCCTTCTTATCAGTTTGGAAGTGCTACTGATTTTCCAATTCTTAGGCAAAATTTCTCATTTTGATTTTCATCAATTTGCAAGGCATTCTGTTTCTCCAATGCATTGCTTTCAGTTCTGACTCACGTTGAACAATCAAATATTTGGAGACAAAAAGAATCATCTCCAATAAGCCTGGATGTTGTTTGTGCACTCAGGATAAATCTTCATTTCCAAAAACTACGAACTTTAATGATTTTCCAGCCAAAGACATAAAGAGAGATCCTTCAAGCTCTTCAGCTTTGAGTGGTTGGTTTTCTGTGTGTTGTTTGTTTGTTCATGTGTTTGTTTGCTAGCTGTTTGAGTAGCCACAGGACTGGGAATATAGACAAATACTAGTCTTCCTTTCCAAGATGGGCAAATTTCAGTAGCTCTTGCTTTCTTCTGTATCTCTAACTTGTAAATAAAATCTAAGTGTCAGGATCCTATCGAAGCCAAGACCATGCTTGCTCTTTTCCTTTCAGACCTAGCATGCTTTGAAAGTTGTTTCCCTCAGGATAATTATGTGTAAGATAGGTTGAGTTGTAAGAAAAAACAGAAATACACATTTGAATTGTTATTGCCCCTGTTGTTGTGTGCCCTCAAGTTGGAAATGACTCATACTGACGCTCCAGATGGTTTTCAGAGAGAGGCAAGGTTTTCCAGTAAATCGCAAGGGGGGAAATGTTTCTCCTCTTCCTGTAGAATAGTTGATGGATTCAAACCAAGTATTTTTGAGCACTCTGGTGGTTTAGTGACAAGCAGTTGCACTGCCAAACCAAAGGCAAGAAGTTCAAATCCAGAAAATGCTCTGCAGGAGAATGATGGGCTCCTATGTTAAAATTGTAAAAATAAACTGTAAAGAGCATTCTCAACTGAGAAACTATAGTGAAGGTGTAGTCAGCAAAGATTTTCAAATTACTAATGAGCTTTCCCTGAAGCTCAACAACAAGAAAACAGATTCTCACCACTGGGCCAATTGGCAGCATCAGTATGGATAGTGAAGAAATTGAGATAGTTAACAGTTTTCGTTTACTTGGCTCCACAATAAACACTCTTGGTAACAGCAGTCAGGAAATCAAGAGATGAATTGCATTGGGAAAGTCAGCTGTGAGGGACCTCTCAAGAGCACTGAAGAACAATGACGTCAGGCTGGAGACTAAGGTGTGGCTGATCCAGGCTATAGTTTTCGCAATTACGTGCTATGCATCAGAGAGTTGGACAGTGAATAGGGTTGATAGAAAGAGAATTGATGCCTTTGAGCTGTGGTACTGGAGAAGAGTGTTGAAACCATGGACTGCTAGGAGAACAAACAGGTTTGTCCTGGAGAAGGTGAAGCCAGAATGCTCCTTGGAGTCAAGGATTCTGAAGCTTCGTCTGACATATTTTGGGTATGTTGCAAGGAAGGTCTGGTCCTTGGAGAGGGACATCATGTTTGGCAAAGCGGCAGGGCGGCGAAGGAGAGGAAGACCTTAGGTGAGATGGATCGATTCTGTGACTGGAGCAGTGGCAATATGTACATCTGAGATGGCTAGGTTGGCATAGGATGGAACAGCATTTAGAGCTCTTGTACACAGGGTCGCTATGAGTCGCAAGCGACTCGATGGCACATAACAACAACAACAACAACAGTGAGCTTTCCAATCCTGAAAATGTGTAAAAAAATCAGATTGTATATTTTATTTTAATTTTAGTAGTGCCTAAATTGTGTATGATCCCTTTGAAAGAAAAACATAGAGTCTTAATGTAATACGGAGAATGGAAGTACAAATATAATTGACTGATAAGATCTAAGCTTTACAAAGACACTTTGGATATGTTAAGGTTTATATATCTTTTATTCTATTTGGATATATATATATATATATGAAATAATACAAAAACATAGCACAAAGAGAACAAAAATTAGAAAATCGAGATATCAAATAGTAGATTGGTTATGATGATGAAAACAATTTTAATTAAACCTCTGCATTCTGTATTTTATGGCTCCTGAATTAAAAAATGTGTCCTGAGATGCTAGATGACTTTTTTTCATCCTGTTTGAGTCTTTCTTAATTTTGTAGTTCTTACTCTCATTATATGAGAACACCTACTTACAGCCACAGTGATCAATTCATGTGAACAAAAGTTGTAATCTCAGGTACAAAATTCAGAAAATGTACCATTTCATAGTCTGTTCTACCTTTAGGCAATTATTACATTGATTTGCTGATATTTCCACTAATTAATCTCCTTCCCTCATAATACTGTAATTTAGAAAAGATTTGTCCTAGCCATTTAAAAACATTTGTTGCTAATTTTTTTAAAAAAGATATGAAGATTGTGTTCACATTTGACTTTATAAATGTTTGCTAAGTAGATAATTAGAAGGAAAGTTGTAGAAGGCATTAGAAAAGGTTAATTAAAATAGATGATTTCAGCCATCAGTCATGAAAACTTAAAGAGTAATGTATTGCTTTTGGGGATTTACAAACCCATATTGTTGCTATGGTTCTTTCCATTTCAAATTCACTCCTTGAAAATGACAAAATACGCAGGCCTCGAGTAATTTTTCACTGAGGACATACAGTCAGAAACCTGCCCGCATTGGCCTGGCCCCTGTTTATGTTTGTCAAAAATATAAAAATGCACAGAGAAACACCAAAAATTAGTTTAACTTAATATATTGGCAGTGAGTAGATCAAATTAAAATTAGAATCCGAAACAAAAGGAATAAGAAAGACACTACAGAATAGGAGATGTTGTTGTTGTTGTTATGTGCCGTCGAGTCGCTTACGACTCATAGCGACCCTATGCACAACAGCCCTAAATTCTGCTCTGTCTTGTGCCAATCGCACTGTCTCTGACACTCCCATCCCGATTATCCCAGTCACCGAATCAGTCCACTTCATAGAGGGCCTTCCCCTCCTGCTCTGTCCCTCCACCCTACCAAGCATGATGTCCTTCTTCAAGGACCGGTCTCTCCTCACAACGTGTCCAAAGTGTGTTAGACGGAGCCTCAGAATCCTTGCCTCCAAAGAGACACCCAGTTTAACCCTGCCCAGGATGAATCTGTTTGTTTTCCTAGCAGTCCATGCTACTCTCAATACTCTTCTCCAGCACCACAGCTCAAAGGCATCAATCCTCCTTCTATCCTCCTTGGTCATTGTCCAATGCTCTGAAGCATAACAAGTGATTGCGAAGAACAGGAGATAGTGAAATAAAAACGATGCAATTCATTGTTATGGTAATTCATAATAAAATAATGTGAGAGCACAAGCTGGGTCAGTTTGTTATAAAGGCACTAAGAACATGCCATAAGTAAAAAATTACAATCCCTAGTCACAACATGTAAAGCTGTCTGGGTACAGATAATGAAAACAACTTACCAACCAAACCAAGATCTAAGGCAAAACACCCTGACCAATAATATAGTAAGACTTTTTTTTTTTTACTTTGGGAAAGCAGGCTTTTGAAGTATTAAATTTCAAATGGGTACTTGTGGGCAATAGTCTGGGTGGATCACTTCTATACCATTAAACCCAAAAATCTAGATTCTCAACTCCAACTCCTTGCCACCAATGGAGAAATGGTTCATAGATGATACACCAGTAGGTTTTCTGAGGCTGTAAATCAACATGAAAACAGATTGCCCATCTTTCTCCCTCCTAAAAACTGCGGGATTCAAAGCAACAGAATTGCCATTGTTGCGTTAGAAGTGCAACTTCCTACTAACTACTCAACCAGAGCACCTTACCTGGATTCTATGATTTTAAAATATTTCATCTTTATTCTCCTACCTCTAATAATGCTATATTTTTCAGTTTTTACTTTGTACATTTGTTGAGTGATTTCAACAAGCATGTCCTCTAGCATTGGTCTCTATGCTGTGATTCCACTCTCCAGTGTGTCCAGAATTAGATCTATGCACTTTCATGGTCCCTTAATTTGAGTAGTTATTCTATCTTTTACTGAATTTATTTGGTCTGTTTTACTGAATTTCTCTCTAGTAATGCCAACATTGCATTTTGATTCTACACTGGAGGTGTACCTCAGTCTTAAATACACCCACCCTCCACCAGCATCCCTCAAGCCCCCCAACACACACATACCCCACACCACCACCCACACACACCCTTCACTGCACTTGATAAAAGACAAAAACATTCTTTGTACCTATACCCCCTCACTTCAGGGATTTCTGTAAGCAGAGAGAATATCTAGTCAGTTATATACATCATTAGAAATGATCAAGTATAAAAAACTTGATGGATTTTCCCCTTACACTTATTTAATATAAAAATTAATCAAAGTGAGTAATTTAAGAACATTCTGACACTTTCATTTGCAGATATCAACACTATGTCATTATCATTGTTGTTGTTGTTATGTGCTGTCAAGTCACTTGAGACTCATAGCGACTCAATGTAGAATAGCCCTAAACCCTGCTCTCCCCTGTGCCAATCGCACTGCCTCCGACACACCCATCGCGATTACCACAGTCACTGAATCAATCCACCTCATAGAGTGTCTTCCCCTCCTGCTCTGTCCTTCCACCTTACCAAGCATGATGTCCCTCTCCAAGGATTGGTCCCTCCTTACAACATTTCCAGAATATGTCAGATAAAGCCTCAGAATCCTTGCCTCCAAAGA
>NW_006399953.1:6005939-6008524 GCF_000299155.1 Elephantulus edwardii
TATCAAGTATTCTGGGATTCCCATTCTTCCCAGAATCAGCCACAGTTTGTTATGATCCACACAGTCAAACACCTTTGCATAATCAATGAAACACTAATAGACATTCCTCTGGTATTCCCTGATTTCAGCTAAGATCCATCTAACATTAGCTACAATATCCCTAGTACCACGACCCCTTCTAAACCCAGCCTGGACTTCTGCCAGTTCTCTGCTGATGTGCTGCTCCAGTCATTTTTGGATAATCTTCAGTAGAATCTTGTTTGCATGTGAAATCAATGATATCGTTCTATAGTTTCCACACTCAGTTGGGTCACCCTTCTTTGGAATGGGAATAAATATAGATTTCTTCCAGTCAGTTGGCCAAGTGGTTGTTCTCCAGATTTCTTGGCACAACTTGGTGAGTACATCCAGGGCAGCAGCATCTATTAGCTGAAATATATCAATTTGTGTACTATCTATTCCTGTGGCCTTATTTTTTGCTGTTTAAAAATCTATTAAAAATATTTTTTTAAAAAGTATTCCAAATGCAGAGACACCTTCAATTGACCATTATTTTCTCACTTCCATTTGAAAAAAAATCACTTAAAACTCCTTATTAATATTTATGAGTCATCATTACCTCTTCTACAGATGACATAAAATCAGTCTTTTTTATTTCACCATATTTTGGCAATTAGTCTCTGAAGTAAGTTACATATTTGATTAGATTATAAGTGGTAATCATTCCAGATTAATTTTTCCTAATGCGAAACAACATAAAATAAAATTACTACATGCCCTATACAAATAGATATTATTTTACTTAAAACTATGCTAGTGCTTTGAATAATGGCCACTCAACCAAGATCTAAGCTATTTTTTTTCAATTTTTAACCTACATTTTTCAATACTTTAGCAGAATAGAGTATATACCATAATTCATAATGCTAATGGAACTACTAGTAGCAAGAAGCTTCACTGCAATCACAAAGGCACACAGTTTGAAGCCACCAGCTGTTCAACTGGAAAAGGATGGACAATCTCCTTCCCTGTGATTAACTGCTTCTAAAAACCCTTCTGGTGGTCAGCTATGGGTCAGTTTCAACTCTATGGTACACAACAGCAGCAACAATGAAACTCAAGAAATCGGTAAAACTGGTGGTTCTTGTCACATACTTCTGAAGCCTTGCTTCCCCTTCTAAAAATGACCTTGTTACCAAGTTGATTCTTACTCCCAGTTCCCCTGTTCCCCTATTAGGACAGAGTAGAACTGTCCCATAGGATTGACGAGGCTACTATTGTGACAGAAATACATTTTCTCTGACTGGTGGTTCAACTGTTGCCTTTTATTTGGCTGCTGAGTTCTTAACCACTGTGCTGCCAGGACTCTTTCACAAAAGTGACATGTAACTTTAAAGTTTTAAGTTTTACATATATTGTTGTTGTGTGCCATAATATCAGAATGGACCCATTGCTGATCCTTCAGTGGATTTTCAGAGGCAATCAATCACACAGGAGGAGACTGCTCATCCTTCTCCTGTGGGGCAGCTAGTGGCCTCAAACTGCTTGTCTTTGATATTTGTAGAGCAGCTGTTTTGCTCCCTAAGTTTTAGATATATTTTTTTTCACTACCAGAAAATCACTTAAGTTTATTTCAGATTTAAGAGCAATGTTAAAATTGACAAGTTTAATTCTTTACTGCACCAAGTAAACTTAGCCATTTAAGTATTTTTAAAGTTATTCCCTCCAAAAAACTGAGGGAGCTTTTCTTTTCCACCACCGCACACCATGGTTTCTGAGAGTTGGGGTTTTTTTGGGGGAGGACTTTGAATTGATGAGAAATCTGCTATGGGGATATTTCAGAATTCCTCCTCCCCCCTCCCCCCAGTCAAAACTAATCCAAACAAATGATATATTGCATAGATTTCTCTACAGATTCAGTTCGTCAGAACTTAAATGCAATACCATACAATTTTTACCTATTCACCCCACACTAAAAATTACCTGTCCTGAAAAATATGATGGGCACATTCTGTGATTTTACAGTTAGTTACTGGTTTACCTCAAACAAGGTAATTTTTATCGTGTATCAAAATAAACCACTTGGGACAATATTTAACTCAGACTTAGGAACTAGGGCCCAGCTTCTCTCTCTTCTACATCCTCCTGTAAGTGGATGAAATTATTTAATACAAGTTTGATGCAGGAGAATTAACACTTTAAAAACATTTACAATTTAGGTTTAGTCATTGACTAGTGTGGGAAAAAAATTCTATTGATAGGATGCCTACATAACTCGATTCAAAGCTTATTTTCTCCTCTTCAAATAATATGTACTTAATTGTCATTAGGCAGCTATTCTGTTTTCAATAACCACAGGTAGGGATACATTCATAGGACTGATAGTCCAGGTGAAATGGTTATAGAAATAGAGGCAGTGTCATCTCAGAAAACTCATGTACATATCAAAATCTATTTTGAGAATGGGAAGTTTAGAAAAGGCTAAATTCTTGAAGCTAATTATACTTTCTGTAACTCAAGCACTCTTTCTCTTGGCAAAAGCAAGTAGAAGCTTATCCATGAAGGTTAAAGGTGCTTAATGCTAA
>NW_006399953.1:6009374-6016192 GCF_000299155.1 Elephantulus edwardii
AAAAGCCATTGTTAGGTTTACTCAACAACCACCACCATCAAAAAACCCAGAGAAAAAAAGTAAATCACAACAAACCTCTTTAGGTCAGTTAAAGGCCTTATCTCTAGCCAGGATATTTAAAAAAAAAAAAAAGTAATCTCACCAGCCCACACTCTAAAATTTAATTCCACTAGTAACAATCAAAAGCAGGAAAAGTGAACCTGCTAACAACCAGCCCACTCATTATCAAAAAGCATTTAACTCAGTACGGAGACCAAAATATACAACACTACCTATCCAAATTGCCCCACCTACCCTCAACCACCAACAGGAAGGATGGCAATCACTGCTTATAAAAAACTAAAATAACTTCTTACAAGGATATGGTCCAACTCTGGAGATAGTGCTCAGAAGGACTAAAGGTGGAGTGAAGGCAATGTCTAGGAAATAGCATCCCACTTTTAAAAGCCAAAGTACCACAAACATACTAAACTTGTCTTCTAATTAGAGAACAAGATATTGCTGCTGTTTTAGTCTTTTGAAATGGTATTTTTGTAGGCTCTGTCCTTCAATGTGAAAGCAGAACATTAAAAAAACAACTAAAAAAAAATCAAATTACTTAACCCCCAAAATTTTGGGACCACATATCTTAACTGTGAAACTAAACAGCTCTTTACCTTTTCCTTCCTTTAATTGAACTATCTAAAAAACAAACAAAAAAACCCCAAAAACAAACAAACAAAAAAAAAAAACCCCACCAAAACAATCCAAACATGATTTTTAAAGTCTTTGAAAGTATTAAAACTTTCAGAGGAAAGGGAAGAAAAGAAAGAAAAAGATTAAGGAGGAAGGAAGAGCTTTATAAAGAAGGGAGGGGGGAAATCAATGGGCCTCTCTTTTATTTGGCGACAAGCAAGTGCAAGAAAGTTCATTTGTAATATGTTCAGTTGTCTATCTTTTACACCTCTGCATTCTGGCCAGAAGGGACTTTGAGGTTCTTCTGCAGCACATGAGCATCTGCAGGCTCTATCCTCTTATAGTAATTCTTCTTTGTCTCAATGATCTCAAAGCTAAACTTCCTGTAGAAGTCAATTGCTGACTCATTGCTGATCTGCACATGTAGATAAATGTTGTCAAAAGTGCCATCCTTTTCACAGATGTTTAAGACATGATTTAACATTTTAGTTCCTATTCCTAGCCTTCGGTAAGGTACCAGACATCCTAGTGTCATGATGTAAAGTCTCTTCTGATTCTGTGAATGATCCACCCTACAGCATACTGCACCTACTGCAATATCATTGAAACATGCAAGTTTTGCTAGCTCTCCAACCTCCAGCACATCCTTGTAGAACTTGTCATTGTAGCTGACTGGAAAGATGACCTGGTTTAATCTCTTCAACTGTTTGATGTTGTGTGGTGTCACATCTCCCAGCCCGATCCGGCTACCTTTCATCTTCCCCGTCGTTAGAACCCATATCAACGCCACCGCCGTCGCCGCCGCCCTGAGCTCTCCGCGCCCTGAGCTGGCCATTCAACCCTACCAGCCGGACTCCTAGCCTGGGGCAGGGAACTTGAGCGGGTGACGAAGGCCACGAAAGTCAAGCGCGGCCCTGAGTCTCCGGAGAGAGCGGGGATATGTCCCGCTGCCGCGCTGGTGCCACTGCTTCTCCACACGTGCACACGGAGCGCCCCTAGATATATATTTTTAAGATATTACATAAATTATATGGCACCATGTGGCAATCTAAAATGCCCATCAACAAATGAATGAATAGAGAAGCTCTAGTATATCCACACAATGGAATACTATGCAGCACTGAAAAACAAAAAACTCATGAAATATTATGCAAAATGGATGACCCTGGAGGACATTATGATGAGTGAAATATCTCAGTCACAAAAGGACAAATATTGCATAGGGCCACTGTTGTAAAATGGAACTGACATCAGGGTTGAAAGAAGACAGAAAAGGAGGAGAGGAATGATGTATATTGCATTAAAACAGATAAGGGAGATATCTGTTTACAAGGGATATATGAATGGGTATTCTTGTCATTACAGAAGTCCAGAGTGAGGGCTGAATAGTGGAATGGACTTGGGGGTAGGGATTGCATAACAATGAAAGAGTTTTTCTTTTCAAGGAGAGGAGTGATTTGGGGGTGAGAGGGTGGGCAGGAAGAAAAGTGCAACAATGAATAACTGGAAATCCTAAGTCTCTGTAAACTTTCATTAAGATTAATAAATAATTTTTTAACTGCCCTTTGTGTTGCATAATGACATATTTTAATTCATCTGTTTAACATAAATTTATTCTCCACTATGCACCAGGAAATAAGATAGACACAATATTGAATGAAATAATTTTCAAGCTATTCTTTTTAAATATAGTACAAGATCTTCCCTGGCCATACATACTGTATAAAAGAGTGGACACTGGTGTACCCCAACTGCAGTCACCATCTCTATTTTGCCCTTCTTTATTTTTCTTCATAAGCCCTATAATTAAAACCTCATAGTTGCTAAAACAAATTTCAAAAATATCTATTTATCGTCTACCTACTCTCTATCAGAATGGTAGCTCTATGGGGCAAACTTTTCCCAACAATGAAAGAAAGTAAACAACTGCTGATAATGAGTGTAATGGGTGTTACACAGTAGTGTCAAAATAAGAGTTACTTCTTGTTTTGTTTCCTTTTCTGTGTAAAGGGTCAAATCATAAATTTTTCAGAGTTTAGAGATCATTTAGTTTCTACCATAACTCAAGTTTGTCATTTTAGCCCCAAAGTAGTCAGCACCCTCAAGCAATGTGTAAACTAATGGGTATTTCAAGAAAATGACATTATAAAAACTACTATACAAGTTGAATTAGACTGCAAGTTTATGATTTGTTAATATGTGTTTGCTAATATTTTCCTGTGTGACTTAATGCCTCTGAAAACTGGAAGATCAGCTATGAGATGCTCTATCCTGATGGCAATGAGAAGGTTTTAAATCCCTGTGTTAGAAAAAAAATGTTTAGGAAGGCTACATAGACATATCTGTGTTGGAATTAGGAAGACTTTCTAGGAAAAGTTTAAGCCAGTAGTCCTCAAACTTAGTATGCATCTTAGTCACTCAAAAAACTTGTTAAGATAAAGATTTCTGGGCCCTCCTGTTGCTATGAGTCGCAAGCGACTCGACGGCACATAACAACAACAACATAGAAGATCAAAGACCTTCATATGGACTGCATCTCAATATCATGAAGACAAAAATCCTCATCACTGTACCAATTAGCAACATTATAATTTTGATAGATAGGAAAAAGACATAAATAATCAATTTCATCTTACTTGGATCCACAATCAACACCCTTGGAACCAGCAGTCAGGGTACTGGGAGATATATTTTATATGTCTGATGTTAGGGACCTCTCCAAATTACAAAGAAAATATTATTTTTTTTTAAAAAAGGAAGGGAAATGGAGAAAACTTCAGAGGATATAGGGAATGATCCATTTAGAGGACCATAAATCAAAAAGAGTTAAGGCTCATTTAGGAGAAAAGATACTAGTCAGATTAGATCATGTAATTGGACAGCAGTGAAAAATGAGCCTGGAATTACATGATTGATTCTATGAAGTGTTCTAGTATATATATCTCATGTTGCTAATAGTTGCAACAAACCATAATTCACAAAAACGAAATTTCCCTTTTCTTCGCTTATGAATGTGTTAATTTTTAAAGCTAGTGACTTTATAACTGAAAATTTACATTTGGTTGAATTAAATTAAAAAATTAAAGCACTTTGAAACTATAGTGGCTTGCCAGAAAAATAAGAATATATGAGCTAATCACACAAATATATAATGGACTAGGTGCAACAAGATTCATGTGGTTATTTTCTTTAGATACTTATTATAATGTCTACATTTTCTAATTTGTGATGATGCTACATTCTTCTGTTTTTGCTTTTCCTCTTATCTTATAATCAGATGCTAAGCACCATAAGAGAAAGTTTATCTTTCATTCACCACTTCAATAACAGGACCTAGCTCAATATTGGCACATGGCAAGTAATTAGTTAAAATTTTTACCTGAAAGAATGAATAAGTGAATTCAATGACAGAAAGAATGAATAAGTGAATTCAATGACATCAAGCTGGATGAAAATTTGGAAAATATTTGGATTTAAAGCATGCATTATTACAATATTATATCTAATATTTTAATAATTGTTATTTTCTGTTAAGCATGTAACAGCAATAGCTCAAAGTCACAACAGTCAGGAATTAGAAATTTTTGATGTCCCCAAAACAGTGACCTTTTAACCTCTTATATTTATGCTATTAGCAAAGAAAATATGCTTGTGAAGTAGTTACTTCACCTTTGGATTTTTTCCCCCATGATGTAACTGGTTTTACATACTCCTCAAAGGAAATAGTGTGCAAAGGACAAAGGAAAGAAAGTCAAGTTGATATATGAAGAACCAAAACAAACAGCATAGGGAAATATCAACATCCTTTAACCAATAAATCACTAATAGTATGTCAGCAAGCATGAGGTCATTTTTAACTGGCAGCCCCCCCAAAAAAATAGATCATTTGAGTAAGAAATGTGTGCTTACCAAAGTCAACTCACCTATCAACGATCATTTGACCATTTAATGAGGCTGAAAGATAGCTGAGCAAAATAAATAATAAAAATACAAAAATACCACAGCATGAAAATTAATACAGTAGCCTTTCAATATGGCTTTGTACTACATTTTTAATCAGGTTTAATAAACTAATGTTTAAAGCTATCATATTTTACTGTTCAAAGGAAAGAGTTTCTCTATAAATGGAAGTGCCTAAATACTCCCAAGTATTTAATCTTGTAATTAGCTCTTATGAAGGATTTTGGTTTTCTTAGCTCCAGTTCTATATTTATAGAATTTACTCCCCTTTTAATCATATAATAGTAGTTATCTGAGGATAGAGAAGTTGAGAACAATCACTTAAAGAAATAATTAATTTCATCAAGAAATTGATAAAGAAGGATTTGGTTACAACATATAAATTAGTCTTCCACAAGTTTAAACAAAGAAGCAAAGCTAATAGAATGATTCCAAGAGCCTAAATATTTATGAGATAACAATACCTTCCTCACATAATTTAGATAATATAAAAATTTGAGCAAAAATATTAAACAAACATCCATCAGAAGACATTCTGTAAGTCTTCAGTTCAATAATTATATAATAAATTGTGAATATTACTTTTCTTGTCTTTTTAAAATTGCATCAAAATATGTCTCAGGCATTCCAAAAAGTATTTTCTGCCAGATTCCATCAGAGCAACAGGTAACATCATACTTATCATCATCTCTCTAGAAGGAGAAAGAAGTAAAAATGTAAAATTCATCATCAAGGTTGTAGGAAACACAGTAAGGGTAGCCCTCAGGTTGTGAACAAGAGCCATTCATAAATAAGTCTTTAAATCTACTTTATAATTAATTTGTAATGAATACAGATGGTTCTCGCTTAACCTTACTTTTGTGCAAAAACAGAGCCTTTTTTGTATATTCATTATCTAATGTTACTGTAACAGAGAAGCTGCAAGTTCAAGGCTTTTACAAACAGAACTTTATTTTCCTAGCATTTAGGATGCTAGGAGTTTAAATTCAGGGTTCCAGCTTTAGAGAAAGACCCACTTTCTCATTAGCATTTCTGAAGGGAAGTCCTTGTTTATTTCCACATCTACAGCCTTAGAATTCCGTGGATATCTCTATGTGTCTTGATCTTTCCCAGTGTTGAGAAAGGGTTTGGGTCCAAAAAGACAAATTATACTTCTGGGGATTATTTGTTGGTATTACTGAGGTTCTCAGTTCTAGGCTCTACCTTCTCTCCTTTTATCTTTCACTCATTCATTTACTCACTGTCGTTGAGTAAGAGCCTACTCACAGGTGACGGTCCAGTTGGTTTCCTAGGCTATAAATCGAATGGAAAGATATTACTCACTTTTCTCCTACAAGCCACTAGTGGATTCAAACCAACAGAAAGATGTGGCCTCTTTAGATTGTATCACCAGAGCTTCCTTTTTAATCTGTTAAAAATATTCCTTGCCATGAGTTAGAATTGGCTCATAACTGACCCTCAAATGGGTTTTCAGAGACTGTAAATCAACCAAAGAGATGGCCAGTCTTTCACCCACGAAGCTGCTGGTTGATTTGAACCAGTAGAGAGGTACCCTCTTTTGTGTTAACAATGCAGTTCCCTATAGTCTGTGCCACCAGACCTGTTGTTATGTTCAGTAATCGAGACCAGTACTACTAATAGTGACTCAATGAACTACCTTTGGCCTATCCTCATTCTTAAACAGAAGGATGGTGAAACTTCATCTCACATGCTTTAGGCATGTTTTCAGAAAAGGTCAGTCCTTGGAAAAGAACAGTATAGTGTTAGTCTAAAAGAAGGCTTTATTTAGCCTCTTTTTTCCAGCCACCCTAACTGTGTATGTGGTCTTCAAAATCAGCATGGACTTGCAAATCATCAAGAGCTGTGGGATTAGGATAAGAAAAAGAGTGTTTCCCACACTAAACAGCAGGACTTGAGACAAGCAAGGTTACTGACTGCAAGATCCTGGTGATAGCAAGACCCTGATGGTGGAGAGATTGTGGTATTGCTATGGAAAAACTGTGATAAGGTGTGACTTGAGGCTTCTTGCATTTGTGCTGGCCACACTTAAAGGCTTTTGCTGTTCTTTCCAGATGTTGTTGTTGTTGTTATGTGCCGTCGAGTTGTTTTCGACTCATAGCGACCCTATGCACAACAGCCCTAAACCCTGCTCTATCCTGCGCCAACCGCACTGCCTCCAACAC
>NW_006399953.1:6017700-6021991 GCF_000299155.1 Elephantulus edwardii
TAACAACAAAGAGAATCATGTGTCAAGACTGAGATACCTGAAACAGAGCAAAATGATATCACAACAAGTACATGGACATTGCTTTATGGCTCTCATGATTATTTGTATAAGAAGAAGAAAGAACTGGGAGAAACTTCAAAGCAAACAGAATATATAGCAGTCAATACCCAGCATCCAAATTTTTTGGAATGATAATCATGTGAAAGTTCACCGTGAGTTAGATAAACACCTACAAAGGTAAATGAACCTTAAAAAGTACTTAAAAAGTACTATTTCAGAGAGAGATTCCAGAAGCAAGAAAAATGAAATCCAGAAGAAGGCAGGAAGGGAGAAGCAGAGAGCTAAAGGAAGGTGGGAAAATGCATCCTCTCATCTTTTAAAAAAGTTCAGTGTAAAGATATCCTCTAAACTTCTCAGGTATATCCTACTTGAGAAAGCCACCATTTATTTTTCTGTCATATATATGTCACTGGTAGCCAAGAGAATATTACATAGACATTAATTTTGTTTAAAATATTTCTGTGGAGTTCATTTTTCAATATGATTTTCCTAGTGTGAAAGTTTAGAACCAGGAAGAAGGCTCAGTAGTCAAAAAACATGGACTTGGTGACAGAAATGAGGCTGGGAGAGAATGATAGAATCCTGCACAGTCAATGATATCTTCATTGCAAATGCTTTTTATAGGAAACATAAATGAATGCTCTACACATGGATTTCACCTGATGCTATTCACAGGAATCAGAAAGATTATATCTGTGGAAAGAATCATTGGAGAAATTCAACATCAGCAGTGAAAACTAGGCCAGGTACTGATTGTGGAACAGACCATCAACCACACATATGCAAGTTCAAATTAATGCTAAATTAGGTCAAATCATATGCACAGGAATCAAAATTTGATCTTGAGTCTATACCCCTAACTATAAAAACCAACTCAGGAACAGATTTGAGGCCTTGCACACTAATAAACAAATACCACATGAGCTATGTGTGAGAAAATATCAAGAATATCACCCATGAAGACTGCAAAAGGTCATTGCAAAGAAGGAGTAAGAAAAAAAGACCAAAATGAATGTCAGAAGAGATTCTGAACATTGCCCTAGAGTGCCGAGAAGCCAAAGCAAAGGGAAGATATCAAGAAGTTAAAGAGCTGAATAGAGGATTTTAAAAGGGACACTCAGGAAGACAAAACCAAGTATTATAATGAAATATGCAAAGAAGTGGAGTCAGAAAATCAAGAGGGCTGAACTCATCAGCATTTTTAAGCTAAATGAACTAAAGAACAAATTCAAGCTGCAAGTTTCAATGCTTAAGGGTGCTATGGGCAAAATATTGAATATTGATTCAGGAAGCATTAAAAAAATATGGAAGGAGTACACAGAGTCACTGTACTAAAAAGAACTAGCTGACACAGAACAATTTCAAGAAACAATATATCATCAAGAGGCAATGGTGATGAAGGAAGAAGTTCAGGATGCTCTGAAAGACTCGTCAAAAAATAAAGCCCCATGAATTGATGGAATACTAATTGACATATTTCAACAAACATATGCTGCCTTGGATGTGCTCATCAGATTGTGCCAAAAAATATAGCAATAACTACCTCACCAGATGACCAGAAGAGATAAATATTTATTACCGTTCAAAAAAAAATGGTGACCCAACAGAGCATGGAAATTATCTGACAGCAACACTAATACTACATGCAAGCAAGATCCTTCTGAAAATTATCCAAAAATTATTGGAACAGTACATCGACAAAGAACTACTAGCTAATGCCATCTGAGTTTAGAAGAGGTTGTGGCATCAAAGACATTATCTCCAATGTCAGATGATCATGGCAGAAAGCAAAAAGTACTAGAGGAATATCTATCTGTGTTTCATTGACTATGCAAAGGCATTTGACTGTGTGGATAACAGGAAATTATGGTTAACCTTAAGGAAATGAGAATCGCAGAACACTTGATTGTGCTTATGCAAAACCTAAAATTGGATCAAGAAGCAATCCTCAGAACAGAGCAAGGAAACACTGCATGGTTCAAAAAGAGGAAAGGAGTGTGTCAGGAATGCATCCTGTCTTCTATAGCTTTTCTGGCTCTATGCAGAACAGATCATTAGGGAAGCACGGCTTTATGAGGATGAATATGGCATCAGGAATTGGAGCAAGACTCATCAACAACCTACATTATGCATATGATACAACCTTGCTTGCTGAAACTGAGGAGGACCTGAAGTACTTGCTGCAGAAGGCCATGGACTGTAGTCTTCAATATGGATTGAAGCTTAACATCAAGAAGACAAAGATTCTCACCAGTGGGCCAATTGGCAGCACCAGGATAGATAGAGAGGAGATTGGGGTTGTTAACAATTATGGCTTGCTCAGTTCCATAATCAACACTATTTGCACCAGCAGTCAGTAAATAAAAAGACAAATTTCACTGGGAAAATCTGCTGTCAGAGACCTCTCTAGAGTACAGAAAAGCAATAATGTCAGTCTAGAGACTAAGATGTGTCTAATCCAGGCCAATTGTCTTTACAATTGTTTGCTATGCATCAGAGAGCTGGACAATGACTAAGGATGATACAATAAGAATTAATGCCTTCAAATTGTGGTTCTGGAGAAGGGTCTTGAACATACTGTTGATGGCCAAGAAAATAAATAGGTCTGTGTTGGAGAGGGTGAAGCCAAGTCTCTCCTTGGAGGCTAGGATCTTGAGCTCTATCTCACATACTTTGGGTACGTAGCCCCTAACGACTGTTCCTTGGAGAACGACATCATGCTCAGAAGGGTGGAGGAACAGCACAAGAGAGGAAAACCCCAGATGAGATGCCTTGATACAGTAACTGAGTAATGGGGTTTCTTGTGTTGGAAACAGTGATATTGGCTCAGGACAGGGCAGGCTTCAGAAATGTTGTACATAGGGACACTATGGATCGCAGGCAACTTGATGACACATAAAAACAATAGCCAGAGTTTTATTTTGCCATGGAATAGACGGGGGCTTGTTAGACTATCTACAAGTAGATTAGCTAGGCTCACTATTAAATTGAAGGGCCCTAGCAGCAAAAGAAGAAATCTCACCACCAGAAAAAAGAGCAAGCCAGAAGGCATACAGAATCAACATCCATAGCAATCACAGTGGAGAAATAGAGACCTGACGTGAGACAATACCTTGGGGCTGCTACACCATTGAAATCAGAGCTAAGAGTCTTTGTCCAAACTTGCTGGACAACTGGAGTCAGGGGAGGGGCATAATTCACAGGACTGAGAACTTTGTAAAAACTGGCCTAAAGCCACAAAACTCAAGGCTGAAAGGCCTGCAAGCACATTTTAGAAGCCTTTTTGACTACTCTGCTACTAACTTGGATTGTAAACTTTTGGCTTCTCCAGTATGGTTCTGCAAGACCTGTGAACTATTGTTTTGGATTTTGGACCCAGTAAAGCAGTAAAATTTATGTTGAGATGAGTAGGAAGAGGAACGGAAGAATGGGGAACATGTCTGACTTCATGGGAAGTTTTGTGCTATTGATGCTGTTGACAGGACAATTTCTTTTTATGAAATTGGTAAAGGTCAGATATGGTTGTACCCATATGATTCTTTCTCTTTTTTACAGTTTTTATCCCTTAAATCTATTTCTAGATCCTGTTTCATTCAATATAAGAGAAAGAAATAGCCAGAAGAACAAAAGGGCAGAAGAAGAGAGAAGACTGGATTATGCCCATCTCCACCCCAAATTTTCAGAGCAAAGTTCACCAAGCATTGTAAAGATGAAAGGAAGGGTAAAAACTTAAAAAGAACTGGCTTAAATTGCACTAGACTGGAATTTCAAAAGTGACTAAAACTTTACAGGAATCCTTGAGATATCATTAATAAACAGGAATGGGAGATTCCACAGCCTATTTAAAAGCAGTAGTTAAGTCTTTTAAAATTCATGATAATATCAGCATCTAATAACAAAAACACAAAACATTGCAGTCAAGTTGAAATCAACTCATAGCTGACCCTCTAGACAGTTTTTTGAATACTGTAAATTGCATTCAGAACAGCTGGCAGAATCAAACCACTTACCCACAGAAGAAACTATATCCACTTCACCGAAAGTTGTTGTTGTTGTTGTTGTTACTTTCTAGTAGAGTGTGACCCTGTGAACAACAGATCTGAACGCTGTCCTATCCTGTGCCAATCTCATCACTTCAGACATACTTGAGCTTATTGCTAGAGTCACTGTAGCAATCCATCTCATTAAAGGAATTCCTCTCTTTGACCTATCCTCCATCTTTCCAAGCATG
>NW_006399953.1:6022681-6024252 GCF_000299155.1 Elephantulus edwardii
AATGGGAATGCCAGAATATTTGGTTGTGCTCATGCAAAACCTATACCTAGATCAAGAAACTATTGTCTGAACAAAGCAAGGGAACACTGCATGGTTCAAAATCAAGAAAAGAAAGTGTCAGGGATATATCCTTGCTCCATACCTTTTCAATCAGTATATAGAACAGACCTTTGAGAGACTAGGCTTTATGAAGAAAAATATGGCTTCGGGATTAGAAGAAGATTTATCAACAACCTGCATTATGTAGATGACACAACTTTGCTCGCTGAAGCTGATGAGGCCTTGAAGTATTTGCGGTGGAACACCAAGAATTTCAACTTTCAACATGGATTGCATCTCAACATTAAAAAAAAATCCTCATCACTGGGGCAATAGAAAACATCAAGATAGATAGAGAAATATTGAAGTTGTTAACAGTATAAAGTAGTTTCATTCATCTCAATTGTACTCTTTCAAATCCAGAAAAGTTATGCCAAGTATGTTAGTATTACCCAGGGTCTCCATGAATTTAAAAATTATTTTATAATAACTACTCCCAGATTTAAGGAGTTCTGTTTCATTATGCTGGGCTATTAGCTAAAAGATTAACAGTTTAAATGCATCAGTGGTTCTGATGAAGAAGCAAGGGCAATCTCCTTGCCTCAGAAACTGAAAGAACACAATTGTGAGTCAAAACCAACTAGAAGACTAGATGGCAGTGGGTTTGATTTGTTGTTGTTGTTTGTTAATTCTTGGGTTTTATACTTCCTATCTAAGAAATCTGAACCAAAGCTTCAAGCTTCACAGTGTATTTAGATTAAGTTTATCAAAGGCAAAATTAATTTTGGCAGCTACTAAAGTCAGTCCTAATATATTCCTTTCAACAGGAAAGCCTTTTCATGTGTGGTGAATTAATGACATGATGGTGAAATTTGTTTATAGAGCAGTGAGCTTATTTTCCTTAGGTAAGTAGATTCATTTACAGCTTATATAAGCAAGTGTAATTCTCCATATTTTTTAAAGCTAACAAATACAATTTCTGATAACAATGTGTATTTTATCAATTTTGCGGCAATCACAAGCTTCATATTTGAATATTATGTTCCTGGAAGATTAACAAAAAATTATAAATAAATACTTTAATATATTTTGCCATTCTTTATTCAACAAACATAAAAGAGAAATGAATATAATCATGGTAACAAGAAATGAAGCATGTCTAGAAGTTTATTTAAGTAATCCCATTTGTTCTTTTTCCAATATGACTCTTAATTATAAAAATATTAAATCACAGAGATGTAAATATCATCTCTCTTCATTATCTAGCTGAAAAGGGCAATCTCATGTAATTAAAATATCTTTGTCATAAGAAAAGAAATCCAAAATTATTTTTTTCCCAAACGTTCTCATGTAATTCTAACATGACTTGTATATAAAATTAAAGCTTATAAGTTCTGATCCTTCTTAGAAAAGCTGTATGTCCTCTAAATTGCCCTCAGTCCCACTATGCTGCCATGGACGTGCTCACCAAATTATGCCAAGAAATCTGGAGAACGACCACTTGGCCAACTGACTGGAAGAGATCGATATTT
>NW_006399953.1:6025537-6026436 GCF_000299155.1 Elephantulus edwardii
GCGGAGTTTAGGGCTGTTGTACATAGGGTCGCTATGAGTCACAGGCGACTCGATGGCACATAACAACAACAACAACATAACCAGAAATTCTAAACAGAACTATTTCTACTACTTGGAATAATATAATAAAAATGATATTTTGTTTCCAAAATAATCCTATTAGCAGCAAATACTTTTTATCACATTTGAACACAGAGTCATACTTAGAAAGTAGTATCAATAGGTAGGGGTTTTTGTCCTTTTCATTACTAAATTAACTTTTCTTTGTAAAATATTGTAGTTGTGCTGCAATCCCAAAGATACCATTAGTTGCTCTTTGAGATAAGGATAGGAAATCTCCTCCTAAGCAATTTACTCTCTAAAAACCCACTGGAGGGTGAGCTATGGCTTGGTTCCAACTCAATTGCAAACAACAACAATAATAGAAGGATTACTAAATCATTCTTTTTAGGTATGACACCCGAAACCAAATAGATTGGTATCAAGTTGCCTTCAATTTACAGTGAGGAATGGAGTTGAACTATCAAGTTACCGAAGCTACAAACTTTTTTTTTTATAGAATTCTGGTTCTTTTCTTTTTTTAAGTTTTTTTTTTTCTTAATTTTAATGAAAGTTTACAGAGACTTGGAGTTTCCAGTCATTTATTGTTGCACTTTTCTCTCTATCCACCCCGTCTCCCCCAATTCACTCTTCTCCATGAAAAGAAAGAAAAACTCTTTCATTCTTATGCAATCCTCGCCCCCCAAGTGCACTCCACTATGCAGCCTTCACTCTGAACTTCTGTAATGACAAGAATACCCATTCATACATCCCTTTTAAACAGTTCTCTCCATCTGTTTCAATGCGATATACATTATTCCTCCCCTCTTTTTCTGTCTTCCCTCAACCCTGATGTCAGT
>NW_006399953.1:6026911-6030035 GCF_000299155.1 Elephantulus edwardii
TGAGAGTATATCTAATAGTTGTTTTGCAAGGCAAAAATTTTATATGAAGAGATTGCCACATGTTTCTCCTGGAGAGTGACTGTTGAGTTCACATAATGACTTTTTATTTAGTGTCTGAGTGTTCAACCAGATGGCCTTGTTAGATATTATTAGTTTAAAAAGAAAGATTAAACAAGCAGTACCTTTGAATTCTAACTCATGGTAACCCTCCACTAGGTTACAGAAGTTATAAATCTTTGCAAGAATAAATTGCTCATGTTTCTTGCACAGAACAGGTAGTAGACCAAAATCATTAAACTTTAAGTTAGCATTCAAACATAGAAAGTAATACATAATCAGTACTCTTTATTAATATTATGTGGGGTGTATCTAGTACAATGGACTCTGCTAATAGAATAAATTGATGGCAACCTGGAGAAACATCAATTTGAATAATTTATATGTGTAGTATACTTAAATAAAATCTACTATAGAAATGCCATACACAGAAAATGTTAAGTGGTTATAAAAGTTAAAAGTGTTAAAAAACAACTATGTCTTTGACAACTAAGGTTTGTCTGGCCCTAACAGTGTATTTTCAAATGATTCATATTTGTTTGAAACTGGACAATTAATAAAGAAGACTTGATGGCTTTGAATTACGCCACTGGAGGAAAACATTTTCTAAATTTAAGACAAGAATCAAATCTGTCCTGAAAGAACTATAGCCAAAATGTTCCTTAGAAGTTTGTCGTTGCTATTGTATACCGTAGAGTCAGAACTGTAAGATAGTCAAGGAAGGACAGATCCCAGTTTAGGCCAAGAAAGACAGTTTTTTGAGGAGAAACTACCAGGCTGGCTCTTAAGCAGAAAACCAGCCCTCAGTAAAAGCTCGGGGATTCATATTGTCTTACAAGGAACTTGATGAGTGGGATGCTCACAGATGTATTTTACAAGATAGGGAAGTGGACTGGGATCTCAGAGAACTATTTCTGGAAAAAGGGGTACAACAATTTCACTTCCTTGACAGAGAGGAACAGCTGCTGCTTCCTGTGATTGGATCACTTCAATAGCTATTCTAGGAGAGGAAGGAAAGGATTCTAGAGCTCTAATAGGAACCAACTCATAACTGACCCTTCAGTGGGTTTTTATAGCAGTTAATCGCACAGAAGGAGATTGTTCATCCTTCTCCTATGGAGTAGCTGGTAGATTCCC
The DNA here is from genome assembly GCF_000299155.1 of Elephantulus edwardii. Taxonomy (NCBI): domain Eukaryota; kingdom Metazoa; phylum Chordata; class Mammalia; order Macroscelidea; family Macroscelididae; genus Elephantulus; species Elephantulus edwardii. The sequence goes on from NW_006399953.1 coordinate 6,028,106, forward strand.
ACCACATGCCTTCAGGAAAACAATGCAAGTTTTTATCACTATGCCACCAAAGCTCCCTTTCTTAAAAGTAGGGGTGGTGAAACTTGACCTCATTCACTGTAGACATGTTATCAAGAAGGATCAGTGAATAAGGAAGAGCACCATACTAGGTAGAGGGTTAGCAAAAGAGATAAACAGCTTCAATTAGATAAATTAAAACTGTGCTTAAATATGGCAACAATTATGAGGATGGTATAGGACCAAATATCCAACAAAAACAAGACTTAGGTCTTCGAAATTTTGTACTTTTGGTTGTATTACAACCAAAAGCTTAGACTCACAGAATCAAGAACTTAGCAAATATATAGTTGTTGTTATTATTGTTGTTTGGTGTTTTTGAGTCAGATAAAACTTCTAGCGAACAACAGAATTGAATGCTATCCTAAACTGTGCCACCCTCACAATCTCTGACACACTGAAGCCCTTTGCTGCAGTCAATGTGTCAGCCCACCTGATGAGGGTCTTCCTCTCCTTCCTCTTCCCTCCATCTTTCCAAGTATGATGTTCCTCACTAAGAATACCTTCTCCTAGCAACATACGCAAAGTATGTGAGACGAAATCTCATCATTTTTGCTTCCAAGTAGCACTCTGGCTGCACCTTCACCAAGACATATCTGTTTGTTCTTTTGGCAGTCTATTGGACATTCACTACTATTCTCCAGTACCACAACTCATATCCATCAATTCTGCTGTTATCCTTATTCCTTTTCCAGATCTCTGACGCATAGCAGGTGATTGAGAAGATCGTGGACTGAATCAGGCACACCTTCATCTTCAAACTGACATCCTGAGTATTTTGGAGAAATCCCTGACAGCAGACTTGCCCAATGCAATATGTTTCCTGATTTCTTGACTGCTGGTTCAAAGGGTATTGATTGTTGATCCAAACATGATGAAATCATTAACAGCTACAATCTTTTATCCATTTATCATAATGTTGAATGTTGGGTCTGTGGTGAGAATCTTTGTCTTCTTAATGTTGAGATGTAGTCCATATGGAAGGCTATAGTCCTTAATCTTCTGAAGCAAACGTTTTATATCTTCCTCCCTTTCAGCAAGCAAAATTGTGTCAACAACATAACAGAGATTTTTGATGAGTCTTCCTCCAATCCTGAAGTCTCACACTTCTTCACAGAGGCCATCATGAATTATTTGCTCAGCATACAGATTGGACCTTTCCTGATCTTCAACAATGCAGTGTCTCCTTGCTCTGCTCACACAATAGCTTCTTGGTGTAGGTATTGATTACATATTAGCGCAATTAAATGTTCTCATTCTTCATTATGTGAGCCATAATTTGTTAAGATCCCTGCAGTCAAATGCTTTTATAGTCAATAAAATACAAATACACAGTCTTCTGATATTCTCTACTTTCAGCCAGGATCCATTAGCAATGATATCCTTGGTGGCATGGCCTCTTCTAAAACCAGTTTGTACTTCAGATAGTCCCCTTTCAATGTGTTCCAGCCACTCTTGAATGATCTTTGATAATGTTGTTTGCATGAGATAGTAATGATATTGTTGCATAGTTTTCACATTCTGTCAGATCACCTTTCTTGGAAATGAGAAAAAAAAATAATCTCTTCCTGTCATTCGTCCAGGTAGCTGTCCTCCAAATTTCCTCACACAAACTGGAGGGCACATCCAGGGCTTCACTTGTTAGTTAAAACACGTCAATTTGTATTCTGTCAATTCCTGGGGCCTTATTTTTTGCCAATACCGTCAGTGTTGATTGAACTTCACCTTTTTATCTCTTGTTCATATGGTACTCCCTGAAATCTTCCACATCAATAAATTCTTTTTTTGTACCGTATTACTGTGTATTCTTTTCATCTTCTTTTGACATTTCCTAGATTATTCAACACTGTGCTCATAGCATCTTTTAGTATTG
>NW_006399953.1:6031935-6047694 GCF_000299155.1 Elephantulus edwardii
TGGCTTCCCTTTTAACCCTGTTGGAGAAGTTTTGCGATGTGCATAGGGATTTGATTCTTAGAAGGTCCCATTCATCTATTTTGTCTTCTCCTGGTTTAGGTTTTTCAGATAACAACAGTTTTATGCAGCATTTATTCTTTTGTAACTGAGACATTTCACTTAACATAATGTCCTAAAGTCTTCTTGTGTAATGTTTTACTATGTCATTGTTTGTCAAAGCTGCATAGTATTCCATTATGTGGATGAATCATACTTTTTCCCATCCATTCATATATTGATGGGAGCTTAGGTTCCACCTCTTTGCTATTGTGAATAATGAATGCCACATTAAACATAGGTGTGCATACATCTGTTTGAGTTGTGGTTTTGATTTCAATAGGGTATATTCTCAGTGGTGGAATTACTGAGTCAAGTGATATTTCTGCTTCCAATTTTCTAAGAAAGCACCAGGCCACCTTCCATAGTGCTTGTACTACTTTACATTCCCCCTAGCAGTGAATAAGTGTTCTAATTTTTTCACAGCCTCACCAGCATTTGTTGATGCTACCCTGTTGAACTTTGCTGTTGTTTCTAAGGGGAGATTATATCACATAGTTGTTTTGATTTGCATCTTTCTTATAGCTAGGGATTTTGAACATTTCTTCATGTGTTTGTTTACCACATGAATGTCCTCTTTAGAGAAGTGTCTATTCATATCCTGTGCCCATTTTGTGATTGGATTATTTACCTTTTTCTTGTTGAGGTGATGGAGGATTTTATAAATTTTAGATATAAGTCCCTTGTCAGATACGTCGTTGTCCCAGACTCTGGGTTTCCTTCTTAACCTGCTTGAGAAGTTGTGTTGTTTGTTTGGTTTATATATATGAATAGAGATTTGATTCTTAGACGGTCCCATTCATCTATTTTTCCCCCTTTTGTTTTAGATTTTTAATTATGCTTGGAAGACTGTTCATACTATGGATTAGGACTTCTAGAGTTCTTCCTAGCTTTGCTCTGATGAATTTTAGAGTTTTGATTTTACTTCTAAGTCCCTGCTCTACCTTGAGTTGGTCTTTGTATAAGGTGTAGAGTGTGGGTCTTCTTTAATTTTGCGTAGTGTAGGACTTTCCAATGTTGCCAACACCGTTTGGTAAAGGGATTGTTCTTTCCCTACTTAAGTGATTTCATCTCCTTGTCAAAGATCAGTTGATCATGGGAGGATGAGCTGATTTCTAGGTCCTCAATTCCATTCCAATGAGCTACGCATCTATTGTTGTACCAGTACCAAGCTATCATGATCACCACAGCTATGTAGTAGGATTTGAGATCAGTGATTGGATTGTGTCTACCTAGTTTCTCTTTTTCAGTACTGTTTTGCTTATTTAGGGTCTCTTTCCAGATAAAATTGGAAATTACCTTTTCCATCTAGGTGAAAAATGGGATTGGTATCTCTATTGAGATTGCATTGAACTTGTAGATTCCCTTTGACAGAATTTTCATTTTCAGGATATTGAATCTTCCTATCCATGAGGTTGGGATTTTTTTTTTCATTTCCCCAGATATTTTTTTTTTCTTTCTTGTAGTAATGTTTTGTAAAGTTCTGTGCACACATCTTTTATGTCTCTAGTTAGATTTCTGTCACCAAGTCCATGGTTTTTCGACTACTGATCCTTCCTGGTTCCCAATTTTTGCATTCCAGTAACCCTTCTTATTAATGCATCTTGGTTGCATGTTAGATCACTTTCTGATGGCAAAAGTTGGTAGACATAATCTGTTTCCTCCTCTTTCTCTTTGGTTGTTGGTGCATAAATTTGATTGATAGAGGTATTAACCAGTCTTCCTTGTATGCGTATGAATATTATCCCATCATTCACAGCATTGTTTCAAGATGGGTCTAGAAAAGGCCTTTTTTTGCCTATGAAAGTGATCCCATTTTTCTTACCTGTTATTTCCAGCACATTAGATCATATATGATCATCTGATTCAAAAGACCCCATGCCAATCCATTTCATTTTGCCCATACCTAATATGTCAAAATTTATGTGTTCCACTTCTTTCTTAACAATGTCCAATTTTCCTGCATTTATTTCTCACATTCCACGTTCTAATCATTAGTTTCTGCTTATAACTGTTCTTTCTCCTTTGCATTTCCAAATTTGAGGGCTCAGCCTCAGTTGCCATATGTATTATTCTATTCTCTGTGTTCTATATTGTATATATATTTTGGAAGTGGATGGCCAACCCTTCTTCCTAGTCTGTCTTAATTTGCATGCTTACCTTTGTAACAACATCTGACAGACAAGCATTTTAGTGAAAAAAGAAAAAAAAAGACTCTCCCTTACAGAGATAACCATACATGAAGTGCCAACCTCTTACATATGTATTTTTCCCTTCCCTTTTCCTGAATATTAGTATTGTTTGCATTTTCTCCTATCCTGTCTAGCACTTCCCTCCCCCACCCCTAGCAACCCTTTGGCCACAAGTCACTTCAGTTGTGTCTTGCATCTCACAATGTCCTGAACATGCTCACCAGATTGTGCCAGGAAACCTGGAGGACACATAACTGGCCAACTAACTGGAAAAGATCCATATTTATTTCCATTCCAAAAAAAGGCAACTTCACAGAATATGGAAATTATTGAACAATTTCACTCATATCACATGCAAGCAAAATCCTGCTAAAGATTATCCAAAAATGACTGGAAAAGTACATTGATGAAAATTTACCATAAATACAAGCTGGGTTTGGAAGAGCCCATAGCACTAGAGGTATTAGCACCAATATCAGATAGCAAAGAGTACCAGAGGGATATTTATCTGTGTTTCATTGACTAGGCAAAGGCATCAGGATTTGAGCAAGACTCATCAACAACCTACATTATGCAGATAATACAACTTTATTTGCTGTAACCGAGGAGGACTTGAAGCACTCACTGCAGAGGTCAAGGATTGTAATTTTCAGTATAGATTGAATCTCAACATCAAGAAGACAAAGATTCCCACCACTGGGCCAATTGGCAGCACCATGATGGATAGAGAAGAAATTGAGGTTGTTAAAAGTTACAGCTGGCTCAGCTCCACAATCAACGCTCTTGGTACCAGCAGTCAGGAAATGAAAAGATGAATTGCATTAAGTAAATCTACTGTCAGGGACCTTTCCAGAGTACTGAGAAGAAACTCTATCAATTTAGAGTCTAAGGTGCTCCTGATCCAGGACATGGTCTTCATAATTACTTTCTATGCATCAGAGAGCTGGACAATAACTAAGGATGACAAAATAATAATAATTGATGCCTTTGAGTTGTGATGCTGGAGAAGAGTCTTGAACATACCATGGACAGTCAAGAAAACAAATAGCCTGTCTTGGAGAGGATGAAATCAAATTTCTCCTTGGAGGCTACAAAGTTCATATACATTGTTTTCCACACCGAATCTTTCCCATTTCCTTCATGTACCTCGTCCTTCTACATATTAAATTTTGTGACCCTATGATTAGTGCCCTCCCTCCTACCATCCTCACCCCTGTACTCCCAACTTCATCCCTACTTGGATCCTCTTACTCGTTCTACAATAATAGTCTTATACAATATTTGTCCTTATGGGAAAGAGTTAGATTACTTAGTATAAAGCTCTCCAGTCTCTCTCAAGTTAGGTAGTAATTTACAAAATCATTATTCCTGCATGCTGCATAATATTCCATTATGTGAATGTACCGTAATTTCTCAATCCATGCAATTGTGGTTGGACATTTGGGCTGTTTCCATGTTCTTGCTAAATAATAGTGAATAATGCTGCTATGAACATTGGTATACAAGTATCTACTTGCGCCTCAGTTCTCATTCTCTCGGGGTATATTCTAATCAGTGTAATAGCTAGGTCATATGGAATTTCTATGTTCAACTTTTTTTTCTCTCTCTCTCTTGTTGTATACCTTCGAATCAGATGTGACTGGCACAGGAGATTGCCCCTTCTTCTCCAGTGGAGCACCTGGTGAATTTGAACTGTGCTCCTTTAAGATTGCAGTGCAACTTCTTGCCACTAGGCCACCAGAGCTCCCTATGTTCACCTTTTGAGGAGGCCCCAAACTTTCTTCCAGAGTGCTTGCATCATTTTACAATCCCACCAACAATGTATAAGAGTTCTTATTTTGCCACCTCCTCTCTAACATTTATTACTTACTGTCCTGTTAACCTTTGCCACTGCTGCTGGGATGAGATGGTATTTCATGTGGAAGGTTAGGATTTTGAAGCACCATCACACATACTTTGGGCATGTAGCCAGAAGGGATTGAATGATCCTTGTAGAAGGATGTCATGCTTAGAAGGATGGAGGGACAGCGGAAGAGAGGAAGACCTCAGATGAGATGGATTGATACAGCAACTAGGGAAATGGGAGTAGGTGTATTGGAGTCAATGAGACTGGCTCAGAACAGGGCAGACTTCAGAGCTGATGTCCATAGGGTCTCTATGAGTCGGAGGCAGCTCAATGGTACATAACACAACAAGAAGTTAGATTTATTTCCAAGTTTTTCACCTTGTTGTTAGCTATTGTAATTGTTATTGTTTTTCTTAGCTCCATTTCTATATTTTTTTTTGTCATGTAGAGAAATCCAATTGATTTTTGCATGTTAATCTTGCACCCTGCTATTTTGCTGAATTGTTTGACTATGTCTAATAGGTTGTTTGTTTGTTTTTCACTGACTCTTTAGGATTTTTCTAAGTATGCCATTATATCATCAGAATATAGAGATAATTTTATCTCCTCTTTGCCAATTCTAGCAGTTGGCCCTTAGAATGTAGCCTCATGTAGAAGCAAAGTTCTGTAAGGTTCAGGGCACAGTCCAACCCCTGTAGTCCAAGGGATGTGTTCCTGAAGGCTCAAAGCAGAGCCAGGAATGAAGGTGAAGTTTTGTTTCTGCAGGCCTGGAGGAGTGGGGAGCCAGGCCAGGCCAGAAGGTGGTCCAGAATTGAGGACCAGATGGCTTCACCTGTTTGAGGTGGCCCAGTGAAGCAGGGGTGATGAGAGAAGTTCTGCATCCTGCAATTCATTTTTTGATATCCTGACCGCTGGTGTCACAAGTGCTGGTTGTGGAAATGAGTAAGCTGAAATTGTTAATAATCATAATTTATTTTCTATTATGATGCTGCCAATTGTCCCAGTGGTTAAAAATATCAATTTTTATCTAATGAATAGTTTCCTTTTAGCAAAAATCACACTGATAAAGATTTATCAAACTATAATGAAACTTACATTCTAAAATAGATATTTAAATTTTATGACAGATGAAAGGTATAGTAATCTTATAACAAAATATATACTTCTTTATACTGCAATTAATAAATTTTAGACTGGAAGAGGTCCATAATTCTACCCATTAAAAAAGTGATCCTTCAGAGTGTAGATTCTCAAACAATATCACTAATATTACACTGAAGCAAAATCCTTTTGGAAATTGTCTAAAAATTGTTGGAACAGTACATTGACAGAGAACCATCAGAAGTGCAAGCTGAGTTTAGAACAGGTTGTGGCACTAGGCACATCAGAGCCAGAGTCAGGTGGTTCTTGGCTGAAAGCAGAGAATATCAGAGAAATGTCTATCTGTGTTTCATTGACAATGCAAATGCATTTGACTGCAGGGATCACAACAAATTGTAGCTAACATTGAGAAAAATAGGAATCCCAAAACATTAGATTTTGCTCATGTGAAAATTACACGTAGACCAGGAAGCAATCATCAGAACAGAGCAAGGAAGCACTACATGTTTAAAAAATTGGAAAAGGAGTACATCAGAGATGCATCCTGCCTCTATATCTTTTCAATCTATATGCGGAACAGATTGCGGAGGTTGGGCTTTAGAAGAAGTAATGTGGGATCAGGATTGGAGGAAGACTCATCAACAACCTGTGTTATACAGATAATACAATTTTGCTTCCCAAAACTGAAGAGGACCTAAAGAATTTGCTCTAGAAGGTCAGGAACTATAGTCTTCAGTATAGATTGAAACTCAACACGATAACAAAGATTTTCACCACTGGGCCAATTGACAGCACCATGATAGATAGGAGAAGAGATTGAGATTGTTAATAATTTCAGCTTGCTCAGGTCCACAGTCAACATTCTTGGGACCAGCAGTCAGGAAATCAAAAGTTTAATTGCACTGGGAAAATCTGTTGTGAGGGAGCTTTCCGGAGTGCTAAAGAGCAATGATGTAAGTTAGGAGACTAAAGTGTGTCTGATCCAGGCTATGATCTTCACAATTACTGGCTACTCATCAGAGAACTGGACAATAACTACAGGTGACAGAAGAATAGATGCCTTTGAGAAGAGCATTGAATATATCATGACTTCCAAGAGAACAAACAGGTCTGTCCAAGAGAGAGTGAAACCAAGTTGCTCCTTGGAGGTAAAGATTTTAAAACTCTGTGTCAGACACTTTGGACATGCTCCCAGGACAGACCAGTCCTTCCACATATTTTGTCTCAAAGACAAAAATCGTGCATAGAAGAATGAAGTGACAACACAGGAAAGGAAGATCCTGGATGAGAAGAATTGACATAGTAATTAACTGGCAAAATTGGAGTAAGTGTGTCAGAGACTGTAAGACTGGCCCATGATAGGGCAGGGTTCAAAGCCATTTTGCATAGGGTGGCTAAGAGTCACAATTCACTCAAGGACACATAACAACAACTACACAATATAGAAACATGTAAATTGAATTTTTTGTGTGTTTGTTTTGTTGTGAGTTTTTTTGTTGTTGTTGTTTTGGTTTTTGCTTTACATTTGGTAGAATATTGTTTTGCTGCTTCCTAATTACATCTTTCAGGTTAAATGTCTTCTTTCAAATGTATTTCTTGAAATCACTTTCCAGAGATTTCTACTCTAACCCAGACATTAAACAATAAGGTAACTAAAGTTAAAAATAAAACTGTTATCTTTTTTCAACCTTTGCCATTCTTCTTTCTCTTGAGTTTCTTCATGTATGTTCCCTACATTCCCTTAGAACAAACAAAACATTTCTAGATCAAAGAAAGTTTATATAGTTAATATAAAAGTGAAAGAGAAGGACAGGGAGGATTCTACGAGTTGTCTGTTAAATTGAGAAAAGTGGACAGGATGATAAGGGGGGAAAGCAAAATCTATTTCTGTCAGAAATTAAAGAATACCAAAAGAATATCTATTTGTGCTTTTTGACTGTGCAAAGACTTTTGACTATGTGGACCATAATAAATTATGGCCAACATTGAGGAGAATGGAAATTCCAGAACACTTAATTGTGCTCATATGAAACCTAAACCTAAATCAAAAAGCTGTAGTGTGAACAAAGTAAAGGAATACTGTATAATTTAAATCTAGAAAAGGTTCACATCAAGGTCTTATCTTTTCTTCATACCTATTTAATCTATATACTGAGCAGATTATATAGCATCAGGCATAGAAGAAAGCTTATTGATAACTTTTGTTATGTAGCAATTTTGCTTGTTGAAAGTATGAAAATATTGAAAGCTCATTACAGCAGACCAAAGATTTTTGCAGTTTTAAATATGGATTGCATCTCAATGTCAAGAAAATAAACATCTTCACTGCTGGACCTATAGGCAACATTATGATAGATGAAACAAAGATTGAGACTGTCAATAACTTCATCCTACCTGGATCCACAATCAATACACTTGGTACCAGCGGCCAGGAGATTAGAAGACATATTGCACTGGAAAGTCTGTAGCCAGGGACCTCCCTAAATTATTGGGGAACAATGATATTAATTGGAGGACTAAGGTGTGCATGATTAAAGCTATAGTCTTTCAGTCACTTGTTATGCATCTTGCAGCTAGACAATGAATAAGAAGAAGAATAGGTGCCTTTGAATTGTGGTGTTGGAGAAGAGTGCTGGATATCCCATGGACTTACAAAAAAAAAGAAATCTAACTGATATGTCTTAGAGAAGGTACAGCTAGAGTATTCTTTGGAGGCAATGATAATGAGGCTTGGTCTCACGTACTTTGGGCATGTTGCTCGGTGAGGTTATTCTTTGGACAGGGGCATACTGCTTGGAAAGATAGAGGAGTCATGAAAGAAAGGAAGACCCTCAACCATGTGAGCTGACAGAGTGACTGTAGAAATGCTCTAGAGGGTGACAGAGATTGTATGAACGGCATAAGATAGTACAGTGTTCAGATCTGTTGTTCATAGGGTTTCTATGAGTCATTCTCAAGTCAACAGCACCTAACAACAACAGCTTGAGAGAGGAGAGCTTTGGGGGCTTACGTGATAAAAATTGTGCTGTCAACGCAAACTAACGGGGTTCAAATATGCCATATGCTCTACAGGAGAAAGATGGACAATTTGCTTCCATGGAATTTACTACCTTTAAAAACCTACTGTAGAGTCAGCTATAGGGCTGTTCTGACTCTAAGGTACACAATAACAACTTGCAAGAGATGAAGTGAATGAGGGTGAGACACTGAGAAAGTTCACAAAGTAACCGCAGAATATTGTTTTATCAAAAAAATATCTAGTCTTTTTGTTCCATTAACCATTTAAGGGAAAGCTATTACTGAGTGATTGTTAAGCCTAAAAGAAATCATGTATTGTAATATGTTTGTTGTCAACAGTGAGCCAACTACACTGCATAACCACCCTATGAACTGCTGATTTGTACCCGGCCCTTTCTTGTGCCATCTTCATCATCTCTTAATAGTAATTGAGTATTTGTAATACATTTAGCAAGTGCTTAATAATATTTTACTATTAAGAAAAAGACCTTGTATTTCTTTACAAAAGCAAAATAATTGTTAATATAACCATGAGATTAATTATGTACTACTTTATCATGACACATACAATTAATTTTCAAGGAATATAGTTACACTTACTACTAGAGTAATTGGAGAATTCATTCTAGTTATATTATGGCATGGAAATGTGAATAAGCAAATTGCAGTGGTTGTAGGTTTTCCCAGAATTAGTCTATATTGGGTTAAAATATTTTGGAGTATAAGAGGTTTTTTTTTTTAAGTTAAAGCATGTTCTCAATCTGTTTTTAATTTTCTGCCATTTGGTTTTACAAGATGCAGTCCTGTAAAATGCACTGCCTGCCATTCATTTCAAAAGTGGCATAACCCCTCTTGTTTTACAATTAAGTCAGACAGTATATAAAATTCTCTCTTCATTCATCTCTTTTGTAGTACAAGTTTATGCCTACAGTTAAAAAAGAAATCAAATGAACTCGTGTCCATACCACAAGAAGCAAGGACAAAAAAGCAGGGACCTGTAAGTTTTAAAAAAAATTTTAAAAGACATTTATTTAAATTATTAATTTGAAGATAAAAGAAAGTCTTTCATAAGTCTAAATGTCTATTTTAAGTCTACATTCTTCTGGTTTTTACAAAGAAATTATAACACACAACACTTCCCGTTTGTTAAAACAAAGGAAAGATCAACACAGATGTAACACAGTGGGTGCTAGTTACCTTTATTCATAAGAATTTTTGCAGCAAATTTTCTCGAGGATAAAGTGTGATAATAAGAAAGGATTTTAATTTCAGAAAGAAATTTAAACTGGATGTCAGATAACAAACCTGCTCTACCACAAATATTCTAGGGTCAGTTGCTTTGTCTTAATTTCTTTATCTCTGAGCTCATGAAATAATAAAACAGATGAATTGGGCCATCTGACAATCAAATCCTTGAATGCATCAAAAACTTCTCCAGTAGAATAAAAAAAAAAACCCCACAGACAGGGAAAAAAGTATTCAGCAACGAAATATCTGATAAGGGACTCAGTCTAAAATTTACAAATTTCAGTGCGTCTGTAAGAAAAAGACAAGCAACCCAATCACAAAACAGGCAGTAGAATAAACCTTGTTTCACCAAAGATGAGAGTCAGATGAAAAAATTAGTTTTGAGATTATATATGAGAAAAACTGCAAGAGTTCCATAAGTCTGTGCTCTTTAAAAATAAATAAATAAATAAAAATGTACTTGAACTATTTAAAAACAAATCATAATGCAACAGTCAAAATATCAAACCAAATAAATTGGGCAAAAGACATCCTTAAAATATTAAAGAGGATAGTGCACAAAGTCAATGTTTTACATCATACCCTGATGACTAAAAATTGGAGTCTTAAAACTTGTGAGCAAGCATCCAAGCTGCAATTATTAGTCCCTGTCCTTTTCCCATCCATCTGGAATAAAGAAGAGAGAAGAAAAGCAAGCCTGTATAGAAAGGAGTAGTCCAAAGTACTAATGGGCCATCAAACCTGAACAACCTGAGACCAGAAGATCTAGACGGTACCCAATTGTGCCCAGTTTTTACTGTGAACCATTTTAAAAGGAATCACAATAAAGAAACCTTGACAGAGTGAGTAAAATGTAGAATAAAACACAAAAACAGCCAGACATAATGTTCAGGTAGAGACTGCAGGAACTCCCAAGATTATGGCCTTTAGTTAACCTTGGAAACTGGAATAAAACTTTCCCCCATAACTCAACTTTCAATCAAAGAATGGTCTATAAGGTGAACAACAATACCAAGAAGGCACTCACTCCTTAGAATAACCAACCATATAAGGTAAAATGAGAATTACAAAGAAGTGAAAAGAGTGTTATTATATTGTATGTATGGCTGAATGAACAGCAAATTTGGTTGGTAAACTTTTACTCAAATCACACTAATTTAAAAAAAAAACCGAAAAAAATTAAAATCATATCTTGAAAGTTGAAATGCTCCTGACTCAAATTGTGATATTTTTAGTTTGCTATGAGTCACAGGCCACTTGACAGCACATAACAACAACTTATACACATAAGAAAGCTGGAAATTGAATAAGGAATTAACTCATAGCTGACCTTCCAGCAGGTTTTCACAGCCTGTAAAATCACAAAGGAGGAAATTTGTCCTTTTTTTTTTCTCTCCTGCAGAGCAGCTGGTAGAGTTGAACCACTTTCCTTTTGGTTGGCAGTACAATCTCTTACCATCAGGTCACCAGAACCCCCTCCTTTGAATAAATATTGGTGAAGACTATGTAATATGCCATACATTGCCAGAAGAACAAACAAGTCTGGTATGGGAGAAATGCACTAAAATGTTCCTTGTAAGAGGATGATGAGACTTCATCTTACTTTATTTGGATGTGCTATAAGAGGGGCCAATTCCTAGAGTATTATGCTGCATGAACTAACTCAATCTCATAAGGACAAATACTGCATAAGACCATTATTATAGAAATATAACTAGTAAAACATTTATGAGGATCCAAGAAGGAGAAGGCTGGGAACAGGTGGGTAAGGATGGACAGAGTAGAAATCATAGGTTTGCACAATAGGTTTGGTGGGGGCATAAAAGAAATGGAAAAGATCCAGCAGGGAACTGAAAAGACAAAGTATTGGTAGGTATAGTTCTTTGGTAATTAATTTTATAAAACACAATGCAAGCAACTTGATGGCACATAACAACAACAGCAACAATTAGAATAATTGTATGAAACATAATGTGAATGAAGGATAGTGGCAAACTCAATGTATCCAAAATTTGTCAACAAACTTTGCAAAAAAATCAATATAAAATAAAAATTTTAAAACAAAGAAGATGGAAAAGTACTTGTAGTGAGAAAAAAACAACAGAACAACCGGCTGCTGTTGAGTCAATGCTGACTCAGTGATCCTCCACTGGTTTTCTGGCGCTGTAAACTTTTATGAGAAGATTATTTCCATCTTTCTTCTACAGAACAATTGGTGGATTTGAACTGCTGATCTGTCAGTTAGTAGCATGACATGATATGCACTATGACAGCAGGCCTCAGTAGAATGAAGATGACCTTTAATGAGATTGACATAGTAGCTATAGACACTTACACACTTTACAGAGTGTAAAGATAATATAGGACCAAGCAGTGTTTTGTTCTGTTGTGAATATGATTGCTAAGAGTTGGAACTGACTCCATGTTACCTAATAACAATAACAATAAATTAGCTAGATAATAAATCATGTTGCAAGTCAAATGTTACCTCCTATATATTAATATTGATACAATCCTTGGAGGAAAAAACACTTTAGCTTACTGTATATGTGTCATTCATTATCATGTATTATGACTCTGGTATGTCATTTAAATTTAGGTCTCTCATAGCTGTTCATGTATAGTGAGTACATCCTATTGGAGCACTCAAGAACTATGCTTTTTTTTATTAATTTAGTTTGTTTATTTTTCATTTCAATGGATTTTGGAATTCCATTCATTCATTGTTGCACCCTTCTCACCGCACAACCCCCCCCCCCCCCCCCCCCCCCCCCGTTTGCTCCTCTCCTTGAAAAGCAAAACTCCCTCATTGGTACACAATCTCCCCGCACCTCCCCAAAGCCCACCCCTTACCCCCAAATATAATCCACTCTGCAACCCTCGTTGCATACTCCTACGATAAGAACTATGCTTTTAGGCATTTTTGTTTGGGCCATATTGTTTCATAGTGTAGGAATTTTTTAAACAATATATGATGTGTTGTATCATAATATTCTATTATGTCTTTATGCTCACTATATAATGTTTGTTGTCTCTTGAATGTCTGACTTTTCCATTTCTGGGAAGAATATTAGTAGTTGTCACACAATGGTGGGAGGGTTTTGCCATGTTGTTGTCAAGTGCTGTCAAATTGTCTCCAACTCATAGTGACCATATGTCCAACAGAACTAAATCCTATCCATTCCTATGCCATCCTTATAAATTCCCACTGTGCTTTATGCTCATTGTTGCTATCAATGTTTCAATCTGTCTTATTGAGGGCCTTCTTCCACTTCTCCAAGAATTATGTATTATATTATCACATTTAGGAACTTGATCTTCTTGAAAATATGCCCACAGAATTATGCAAAGTATACTAACTCAGTCCCATAAACACAAATACTGTATAAGACCATTATTGTAGAACAAATATCAGGATCCAAAGTGGAGGAATAGAAGTAGAAGGGTGAGAATTGATAGAGTATGATGTGGGAGTAATTAATTATAGGATCACACAATTTGATGGGTGGTGGGGGGACCATGAAGGAAATGGGAAAGATACAGTTTGAAAAACAATGTACTTGAACTTTGTAAATAAACAAGTATAAAATAAAGAAAAAATAAAATTAAAAAGAAAATATGCTTAAAGTATGTAAGATGCAATCTCACTATCCATGCCATTAAAGAGAATTCATTAAAAAGAATTCTTCTTCCAAGAAAGATTTGTTCATCCTTTTCTCTTTCAATAATATAGTCACATTCTTCACCAATACTATCATTCAGAGACATCAATTCCTTCTAATTAATTTTTCAAACTTCACATGCATATGAAGCAATTGAAAACACTATGTCTTGAGTTAAACACATTTTAGTCATTATAGTCGCATCCTTGCTCTTTGGCAAAGAGATCTTTGACAGCTGAGGTGCCCAGTGGAATACATCATTTAATTTTCTGACTTTTGTCACCTTGAACATTGATAATGATCCAAGTAAAAATGAGATCCATAGCTTCAATCTCTTCTCATTTTTTACCTATTTGGTCCATTTGGGAGGACTTTTGTTTTCTGCATGCTTAGGTGAAAACCACACTGAAGGTTGTAGTCTTATTTTTTCAGTAAATTCTATGCCACAGTTTAGGCAAGACATCCTTTGTCAAATGATGATATTTTTCCCAATACACTGCCAACCTTGTAAATGAACAACTATACATTCTCTATGACTGTAGAAGTGTCATTTCTTCCATGAAGCTCCATATAACTTTCTTCCTTAACCTCACAAGCAGAACTGATCTTTTCTTTCTGTTACTACTTAGCCTATTTATTATTACATGTTACTATCACTCTGCCTTTGCTATTTTATTTCTTTTATTTTTATGAGTCTACTCCCTGTTCTTTGACTTTGTGGGTGAGGGCTATGTCTTTATTCATCTTTGAGTCTGTATACCATCACAGAAAAATCATACAGTGAGTGGCATATGTGAGGATGCATTTTTATTGAGTTAATTTTAAGCCTTAATGCTCTTCACACATTTTTACAATTTCAAGTACTTCTTAATAATCTCAGTTACTGATCCAAGTATGAATGGATGAATGTTAAGATTCCTGGTCTATTAATTAGTTGGGTTTTTTTAGAGGTATCCTAGCTTAAGAAAATGATCTGTTTTAAAATAAACTATCATTTATATACAGTTCCTTGAGTTATTCAAGATTTTCTCTGAACATCAGAACCAAAAGAACACACAGAAATAATTTTGATACTAAGACTAACCTGTTGTCTCTAAATACTAAGTTCAGGTTCAGATGTTTGTGTTCATAAAAAAGACTCATTATCCTTTTTGTTAAATTCAAAATATATAATTTTTAGGAAAAGAAATTAATTAAATCTACATTAATAATTTTTTTCATTTATCAGTGCTGCATATTAAGATTTTATGCATATGAATTTATTAGTAAAATGGAGTTCTATTAATAAATGGGGGAAGTTTGAAAAATTAATGGTCAAATAATTTCTGAAGATTCTTTCAGTTCTTCCCTTAAGGCTTTTTTTTTTAATTTTTATTATGTTTCACTCATGTACTTTTTTATCCACTCACTTCATCCACTCATCAAACTCTTCTACTTTGTGATTGCTTCCCACCCCATGGTGAGGCTCTCTACCTCTTCTCTTTCCCTCTTTATATACCCATACACATCTCACTGATTATCCATTTTTTAAAATTAATGATAATATACAGTACTTGTTCTTATGTGCCTGAGTTAGTTCACTCGGCATAATGTTCTCTAGCTTCTCCCATGTTACAGAGCACTCAGGATCAACGATTTGGGAAAAAATATAGCAGTTCTTCTATTGCATGAATTAAATGCTCCCTCACTTTCATTTTGACTTCATACTCTCAACTATGTTTTAGGCAACTCATTAAAACTCTCACACAATAGAATATTATTCAGCACATAGGAGCAATGATTTTGGGAGGGACTGGAGAGTGTTATGCTGAGTGAATTAACTCAGTCCTATGAGAATAAATGTTGCATAAAACCATTATTGTAGAATGAGTATAAGGATCCAAGAGGGGTGGGAGAGGTTGAAAGGAGAGGGATGAGGATGTGCAGGGGAAGGGGTTGTATAATTTGATAGGGCGGTGAAGGAAATTAAAAGAATTAGTCATTAAAAACAATGTATTTGAATTTTAAAAAATTAGTAGAAAATTTAAAAACAGACAAACAAAAAACTCCATGTTTTCAACCTATAATACCAGGCAAAGAAAAACCCCAACTACATGGTGAGCTCTAAGACAATTCTTTAAGGTACTGTCAAAGATAGCTCTCTGCTTCTCTTCACAGACTTCTAAGATTTAATCTTTGACCAAACTACATATTGTTCCATCTCATTATAGAGGTATCCATCCTAAGATGAAGAATCAAACTAAATATAGAACATAAACATTACCAAGCTTTACATAAATTACACTTACGCCTCCAAATAATATGTTTTGATGAAAAAAAAGTATTTGTTTAGTTCAATTTCTTAGCTACTTACTCAATGCCAAATTCTGATACAGCTTCAGAGACAATACAAACTTCATACAGATACAAGCTTCATGTTGTTTTTGTTGTTGTTATGTGCCGTCGAGTCGCTTGCGACTCATAGCGACCCTATGTACAACAGCCCTAAACTCTGCTCTGTCCTGTGCCAATTGTACTGTCTCTGACACTCCCATCCCAATTATCCAAGTCACTGAAACAATCCACCTCATAGAGGGCCTTCCTCTCCTGTGCTGTC
>NW_006399953.1:6049311-6062584 GCF_000299155.1 Elephantulus edwardii
CTTGTTATGCATCAGAGAGGTGGACAATGACTAGGGAAGACAGAAGGAGAGTTCATGCCTTTGAGCTGTGGTGCTTGAGAACAGTACTGAATGTACCATGAACTGCCAGGAAAACAAACAGATCCATCCTAGAGAGGATTAAACCAAGCAACTCCTTGGAGGCAAGGATTCTGGGGCTTCGCCTGACATACTTTGGGCATGTTGCAAGGAGGGACCAGTCCTCAGAGAAGGACATCATGCTGGGGAGGGTGGTGGGACTGCACAAGAGGGGAAGACCTTCTCTGAGATGGACTGATTCAGTGACTGAGGTAATCAGGATGGGTGTGTCAGAGGCAGTGCGATTAGCATAGGATAGATCAGGATTTTGCACTGTTGTACACAGGGCGGCTATGAGTTGTAAACGACTCGATGGCACATAACAACAACAGCCGATTTGCAAGGAGTTGTAGTGATGGTTAAATGGGAGAAAGATGGCCGAGCTCCTCTCACGTGACTCACAGCCTTGGAAACGCAATAGGAGATCAGCTGTAAGTCGATTTCAATTAGAGTAAGAGTGAGAGATTCTGGAAGCATGACTCATAGCAAGTTGCAGTGCTAAGCCGGAAGCTTTGTATCTCTAACAGTTTGGGCTGACCAGCAGCACCGAAGGAAAAAGGCAGTCTCTTCCTTTCAAGATTTACAATCTCCAAAGCCCAATGGAAGGTTGCTGGGTTGCTATGAATTAGAACTGATTTCATGGTGATGAGTTTGAATTTGTCAATTTTTAACTTACTTTATATGTGTTTAACATGCCAACTGCTATTCCTGCCTTGAGATCTCTAATACCATTTTCTCCTTTTTTCTGTTACTGTCATTTTCTTGGTTTTCTTATTGGGTCCTTTTATATCCGTTACACCTTACAAGTTACATTTTTCCAATTTTTTTTCCATCTTTTCTCCTCATCTTATTCTCTGTAGATAATGTCATCTACAACCACAGTTTAAAATCCCAAGTGGTTCTTTGGCTTCAAAAGCTACAACATGTCTCGTATCCACCAGGCACCTCAATCTACTCCTATTCAAAACTGAGCTAAGGTTAAGTTAAGGTTTTGCTCAAACTCATCTCACCCTCCCAAACTCATTCTTATCATCATCTCCCCACTAAACTAGTGCAATGGTATCCTGCTTCTCAAACTACCATGATTCTTCCATCAGAGTAAAATTTCAAGAATTAAAATGATGTGACCACTATGCTTGAAACTAGTTTTTGACTCTGCAGGGTGAGAAAATAAAATAAAAATTCTTTAACATGCTTGCAATGTTTCCCTGACAAACATTTACAGCCCTATCATTTGTCCTGTCTCACATAAATTATTTTTCAGTTCTCAAAGAAACCACACTACTTATTCTATTTTATATTTGCTTATACTGACTCTTCTACATAGATTATCTTACTTCACAATTTGTCCACATGGTGAACTGCTGAATATCTCTGAAAAGAATCCAAATCCTCCTGTCTAATGAAGCTTCTCATAATTTCTTCTCATATCTCCAATAGGTAGAATGATTCCTACTGCATCTTTTGTTATTCTACTGTAGCCTATAGACACTTTATCATAACACCTTTAATGTAGAAGGTACATTGACATTTTTACCTGTCTTCTTTACTTATATACATATTTTAAGTTTCTTAAGAGCAGAGCCATGTCCTATTCATCATTTCACTCCAGGTTATCACACACTAAGCATGCAATAAATGATTGACACATGGATTACTGTGTGAAAATATTCTTATGCTTCAATAAATTGTAATGAGGATAACATACCTAACCATAAAAAGATTCTAACATAACACTTATAAGTGCAGTGGTTGACTTAGGTGAGTTTTTACTTATTTCCGGATAAATTTTAAACCAGTTGTCAGTCAAGTCGACTCTAACCCATGGCAAGCACATGCATTTCTACATAGAACTACATTCCATAGGATTTTCAACAGTTATAATCTTTCAGCAGTAAGCTGTCTACCCTAAGCACTTCTGAGTGAATTAGACCAGTCAATCTTTTGGTTAGTATCAAAGTACTTAATCATTCATGCCATTCAGGTACATCAAGGGAAACATACATTTGTAGTGAGCATGAAGTATGTTTTATTCTTTTAAAATTAGTTTTCCCTGAATTTTTCATATTTTCATAATCTCCATAATTTTGCTTTATCTGCCTCTCAAAAATTAACATTTAAATAAAAATTCAAACCTGAGTGCAATATAAAGTAAGTCAAACTGCCAATAAAACCATTAATGTTCATATATCTGTTTGGGTGGCAGTTATGGCCTCTTTGGAGTATATTCCCAGTAGTGGAATTGCTGAGTCAAATGGTATCTCTATTTGCAACTTTTTAAGAAAGCGCCACACTGCCTTCCACAGTGGTTGCACCATTTTACACTCCCACCAACAGTGAATAAGGGTTCCAGTTTCTCCACAACTTTGCCAGCATTTGTTGCTTGCTGTTTTGTTAAATTTTGCTATTCTGACTGGGGTGAGATGATATCTCATAGTTGTTTTGATTTGTATCTCTCTTAGAGCTAGGGGTTTTGAACATTTCTTCATGTGCTTGTTAGCCATCTGAATGTCTTTTTTGGTGAAGTGTTTGTTCATATCCTGTGCCCATTTTTCAATTTGATTGTTTACCTTTATCTTGTTGTGGTGCTCAAGTATTTTATAAATTCTGGATATAAGTCCCTTATCTGATATGTCATTACCAAGTACTTTTTCCCAGTCTGTGGCTTCCCTTTTAACCCTGTTGGAGAAGTTTTGCGATGTGCATAGGGATTTGATTCTTAGATGGTCCCATTCATCTATTTTATCTTTTCCTGGTGGTAGGTTTTTCGGGATACCTGGAAGACTGTTTATGTTGTGGATTAGGACTTCTAGCATTTTTTCCAAGCTTTTCTTTAATGAAGTTTCTAGTCCTTGGTTTTAGTCGTAGGTCCATAATCCACCTAGAGTTGGTTTTTGTATGGAGTGAGGTGTGAATCTTGCTTGAGTCTTCTGCAGATACTTTTCCAATTTTACTAACACCATTTGTTAAAAAGGCTGTTGTTTCCCCACTTAACTTATTTTGTTTATCATGGCTTTGTTCACAATAACATGTTTATCACAGCTTTGTTCACAATAGAAAAGAGTTGGAAACAACCTAAGTGCCCACCAACAAACGAATGGATAGAGAAGCCGTGGTATATTCACATAATAGAATACTATGCTGTACTGAAAAACAACTCGTGAAATAGTATTCAAAATGGGTGACCATGGAGGACATTATGCTGAGTGAAATATCTCAGTCACAAAAGGACAACTACTGCACAGTGCCACTGTTGTAAAACAGGACTGACATTGGCCTTGCGGGGGAGACTGAGAAAGATAGGATTAATAATGTATACTACATTGTAACAGATGAGGGAGAAAACTGTTTAAAAGGGATATATGATTAGTTATTATTGTCATGACAGTAGTCCAGAATGAAGGCTGCATGGTGGAGTGGACCTGGGGGTGGAATTGTAAAACAATGAAAGAATTTTTCTTTTACTTTTCAAAGAGAAGAGTGTACTAGGGGGACGGGGTGGGCAGGGAGAAAAATGAAACAATGAATGAATGGGAATCCAAAATCTCTGTAAATTTTCATTAAAATTAATAATAATAATATAATAATAATGAAAAAACATTACTGTTCAGAGAAATTAATTTCATGAGAAATACATAAAATGAAACTTTTAATCACAGAAAAGGATTTTTTGCCATGACCTGAGTTTTCTAGCTAACAATAGCTATATATAATAGCAAATTTAATATTATTTTCCCTTTTTCCATTAACTAATTATAATGTAAATAAAAGAAACAAAAAATATATGGAAACCAGACTTAGTATTTTAAATTCTGATTTATTCTCTGGGCTTCAGTATACTTCCCCTTCCCCCGCCCTTGATGAAAGAGGGTCAGAGAGAGAGAAAGCTAAAGGGGATGGAGGAATGAGGACTGTAATGAGGGGAAGAGGTTGGGGGAATTATTCTGGAACCCATGATTTAGGTTTCAAATAAAGATACTTTCTAAAGGAAATGAAATTGGTGATCTCAGTTTGCTCCCTAGCAACTACTGTAGCGAGATGCAATTTAAATGCATCAGTGTGTTTCACATATTGGGAATCTCTGTGGAAATGTATAATGAGCTCCTGTTGGGGTGGTTTTCCATCTTAGGCTGCTGTGCCAGTGAATGCATTTGTCTGGATGTCTGCAGCATCCTGAGCTGCTAAACAAAATTTAAGCATTTTGGAGATAAAAATAGTGTGAGGCTTTCCCTAAGCACAGTCCAAGGCACCAGGTTTCCAGGACTGATAAAAAAAAAATAGACCTCCTTCAAACTGAAGCTTGTCTCATCTAAATGCTTAGCAGAAAACTTGATGACATTTATGTGGAAAATCGCATATGTTATATGGCTATTGATGAGCTTATTTTCAGAAAGAAACACACAGTGTCACTTAAGCAAAATGCAATATATAAGTATAAAATCTGATGAGCTAGCACTAGTGTCAATTGTGTTTGAAAGCTGTATCTCAGCCTAAGACATATTTTAATTTTCCCTGCTTCTTAATAGTTCACTGTAAAGAAATCCATTCATAAAAATTAAATAAACACAAGATGCTACATTTAAAAATTTATTTTTATCTGTTTCCACTCCCAGCCTTTCTTTTTCAATCCTTTTCTTCCCCTCCCCCCCCCCTTTGGTTCTTTTTTGAAAAGAAATAGGAAGTGAAAAAGGACTGCCATCTACTGGTACACAGGAAACATTCCTGAAATAGTTGAATTATACCACATACTGTAATGGACACTCCCTGAAACAAAAGAAAAGATTGAAGTGCTTTAAGCTCTTTAAAGGAAACCTTGATTGACAGATTCATTCACTCATTTCAAAAAAGTTGATTTAGAATCTTCAGAAAGTGCTAGCACCAATCTGACCTATAGAACACATTGTTATTGTTATTAGTTTATTAGGTACCTTTGAGGTGAGTATAATTTAAAACAACATTTTTGTTGTGGTGGTTGTAGTGTACTTTCAAGTCACTTGTGATTCATAGTAACCCAATGTACAACAGCTCTGAAACCTGCTCTATCTTGAGTCTTCACCCCCCCCTTGGGCTCTGACACCCCTACCCACATTACCCCAGTAACTGAGTCAATCCAGGGTCATCCAGAGTCTTCCTCTCTTGTGCAGTCCCTCCACCCTTCCAAGCATGATGTACCTCTCCAAAGGCTTCTCCTTTCTTGCAGCATGTCAAAGTATGTCAGACAAATCTGCAAAATCCTTGTCTCCAATGATCAGCCTGGCTTCTCTTTCTCCAGAACAAACACACAAAGCAACATAAAGATTACTAAATCATAGTACTTGAAAGAAAAGCCATTTCATTTTCTTTCCTTCCTCTGTTCATGTACTGTCAGTAGTATACAGAATATGTTCTTGTATGCACGCACTTGAGTTAATGGCTCGAGCCTCTGAGGATAATTTCTGGAAAATATTGAATATTTACAGGATAAGCTGCCAGCAAAAATTCCCAAGAGGACCCCAGAAGTGAACACATCTCATAAATATCTCTTACCTACCTCATTCTAAATTCAGCCTAGTTATTTTTAATATATTTGATAATCCCTTTAGGTAATACAATTCACAAAAAATAAGGAAAAGATAAAAAATCAGTTCCATTGAATATATTCTGAGTAAGAGATACAGAATATGAAAATGCATAAGAAAAAAAAGAACAGAAATAGAAATAGGATATCCACAGCTACTGATAACAGAACATTAATACTGGTTAATCTGTCAAAATAGTAATCATGGACAATGAAAAGAAGATTGAAGAAAAATTAATATCTTTGAATTGTGATCCTGGTAAAACATATTGAGCACAATATAAACTGCCAAAAGAACAAAACATGCACACACAATCATGTCCAATCAATGTCACAAAATAAAACCTGTACGGATTATGAATGCTTTATATGCTTTTAAAAAATAACAGTAAAAAATTAAAAAGTTAAAATATTGGAAGGAACTTTGACAAGTCTGACCTACTACCTACTGTCATTCCAATTAAAAATAGGAATTCATTCTGGCATTGAAAATACATATGATCATTAAAGGTAAGTTACAAATAATTTTTTGCAAAAACATTTGTTATTAGAAATATTTTAGTTATAAAGTTAAGGGTTTTTTTTTAGCCTTGGTTTTCCTAGCTCATGTCAGTCTTGTAGATAACCAGCAAATACAAGAATATTTACTTTTGAGCACCTAAGCCAATGTCAGTACTGCAAATTCATCTTCCTGTCTTCAATTTTCTAAGTATATAACACTCATATTATGAGGATGGAAGACTCATCAACAACTTGTATTAAGCAGATGACACAACCTTGCTTATTGAAACTGAGGAGGACCTGAAGCATTTGCTGTAGAAAGTCAAGGACTGCAGTCGTCAATATAAATGGAAGTTAAAAATCAAAAACACAAAGATTCTCACCACTGGTCCTATTGGCAACATCATGATAGATGATGAAATTGAGATTGTTAACAGGTTTGGCTTGCTTGGCTCTGCTAACAACACTCTTGGCACCAGCAGCCAGGAAATCAAAAGACAAATTGCATTGAGTAAATCTTCTGTCAGGGACATCTCCAGATTACTGAAGAACAATGATATGAATCTAGAGACTAAGGTGCGCCTGATCCAGGTCTTGCTCTTCACAATTACTTGCTATACATCAGAGAGCTGGACAAGTACCGGATATGATAGAAGAAGAATTGGTCTCTTTGAGTTGTAGTACTGGAGCAGAATATTGAACATACCATGAACTGCTAAGAGAACAAATAGATCCATTCTGGAGAAGGTGAAACCAAGCTGCTCCTTGGAAGCAAGGATTTTGAGGCTCCATCTCACATATTTGGGCATGTTGCAAGGTGGGACAAGTCCTTGAAGAGGAACAGCATGCTTGAAAGGGTGGACAAGAGAGGAAGACAATGAATAAGATGGATTGACTCAGAGACTATAGTAAGGGGATAGATGTATCAGGAAAATTAAATTGGTTCAAGATAGAGAAGAGTTCAGAGCTGCTATACATAGGGTCATTTTGAGTCAGAGTCAACTCAATGGCACATAACATTACCACTTGGTAATTGAGTGAAAGCGTATCTTTCATTCTCCATTAACTTAATCATGACACAATGGTTAGTATGTTATAAAACATTAAAGACATTTATATTAAATTACTCCATCAGAATGCCCTGGTGGAAGAGTTGTGTTGCTAAACTAAAGGTTACCAAAAATACTCTAAATGTTAAACTGAACTTTCTCCTTATGTAACCATTTAGCTGTCATATTACATTGTAAAATGTGAATATCATCGTTGAGTACTGTATGCTTATTTTTTCTTCTGAATCATTTATATCAGAACAAGTGAGCTCTTCTAGCCTAGTACTGTTCAACTGAAACAAAGATGAGCATTATGCTCCTGTGTGACTTTCAGCCTCTAAAAATTTACTAGAAAGTCATTTATTAATCTATTACCTCTCAACGGCACATAACAACACAATATATGAGAGGAAGAGAGTTGGGAATTACACTGCTACTCAAAGGCTTTGCCTATCTGACAGTTCAAATTTACCAGTGGCTCTGCAGGAAAAAGATGGACAATCTTCTCCCGTGATATTTTTAGCCTCTGCAAACTCACTGGAGGGTCATCTGTGAATTAGTTCCATCCTTACATTGAGATACATTAAAATCATCATTTTCTGTAATTAATTACAGAAGTTCCCATTGATTGTGTTGGTGTTATTGTTGTTTTCAGTGTTCTGCCACAAAGTTTCCAAAGTTTTATTTTATAGTTTTTAATTATATTGAATTACTTTTTCAAAAACAATATTTTATTTTTGCTTATAGATGT
This sequence comes from Elephantulus edwardii, assembly GCF_000299155.1. NCBI lineage: Eukaryota > Metazoa > Chordata > Mammalia > Macroscelidea > Macroscelididae > Elephantulus > Elephantulus edwardii. The sequence continues at coordinate 6,057,266 of NW_006399953.1, forward strand.
ACATAGTAAAACAGGCTCACATCTTGAACATACATTGGACCACCAAGAAAACAAATAAGTCTGTCTTGGAGAGGGTGAAACCAAGTTTCTCCTTGGAAACTAAGATTTTGAAACTCTGTCTTACATACACTGGTCAAGTGGTCAGAAGGGACAGGTCATTGGAGAAGCATATCACAGGAGAGGAAGACCCTGAATAAAATGGATTGATACAATAACTTGCAAATGAGGGTAGGTGTGTCTGAGTCAGTGAGACTGGCTCAGAACAGGGCAGGCTTCAGAGCTATTTTACATAGGTATAAGTCACAGGTGGCTCAATTGCACATAACAACAACAACAACATAAATCGCTAAATGGTGACATCAGTTATATTCTTCGGAGTGTATCATTATATTATTTCTATTCTAGTTCTTTTGTTCTCATTAACTTAGTCCCATAGCCCCCAACCTCCTCATTTATTCTTTAGAGTAGATTTTGACTATTTGTTGTCATAACATTTAATCACTGAAGTCATGTTAGGCTATATTCATAACTAACCAACCACTGAGGTTTCAGAGGCTGTAAATCCCATGAAAGATCACCTGCAGATCAGCTGGTGGATTCCAACCACCACAGAGATGCTAACTTTAGACTATCAGTACAACTTTCTACCAGTTATGATACTGGAGATCCCTTCTTGTTACATGTTGTTTATATATCGTTGAGCTGCAACTGACTCATTGAGTTAACTGACTCCAGAGGGTTTTCAGAGGCAATCTAATCTCATGGGAACACATTGCCCATTCTGTTTCCTCAGAGCAGCTGCAGTGGATTTGAACACAGATTTCATCTTTGAAACTCTTGAGCCAAATGCTGCAGTAATGGACCCATGTGTGTCAGAGATGATGAAGATGGCATAGGATAGGAAGAAGTCCAGGTCTGTTGCTCATAGGGTTATTGTAAGTCATACTAGACTCGATAAAACTTAGCAACAGCATCCTTATTCATTGAAAAACTTACAAAAATGTATGAAACAATTGAAAATACCTTGGATTAAGAGGATCTTAGACTTTAAACTGATATCATTGCTTTTTAGCTCCTTGAAGAGGTGGTTGACAGTAGATTTTCCCAGTGCATTGAATCTTTTTTTTTCTTCTTTTTAAATATAAACTTTTCATTTTATTCTGGTTTTCTTACAAAGTTCATATTTCTATTACTATGTTCTTGATTGTTGATCTAAGTAAAATTAAATCAATTGTTGACAAATTCAATCTTTTACCCACCTATCATGATGTTGCTTATTGACCAAGGTGAGGAATTTTATTTTCTTGATGTTGAGATCAACTTGAGATGTACTGGAGGCTATTGTTGTTGTTGTTGTTGTTGTTGTTGTTATGTGCCATCAAGTCGCTTATGACTCACAGCAACCCTATGTACAATAGCCCTAACTGTCTCTGACACACCCATCCCAATCACCACGGTCACTGAGTCAATCTACATCATAGAAGGTCTTCCACTCCTTCATTGTCTCTCCAGGGCCCCAAACATGATGTCCTTCTCCAAGGACTGGTCCCTTCTTACAACATGTTCAAAGTATGTCAGACGAAGCCTCAGAATCCTTGCCTTCAAGGAGCAGCCTGGTTTAACCCTCTCCAGGATGAACATGTTTGTCTTCTTAGCAGTCCATGGTACCCTCAATACTCTTCTCTAGTACCACAGCTCAAAGGCATAAATTCTCCTTCTATCCTCCCTAGTCATTGTCCAACTCTCTGAACCATAACAAGTGATTGCAAAGACCATGGCCTGTATCAGAAGCACCTTAGTCTCCAGAGTGACACCATTGCTTTTCAGTACTTTGGAGAGGTCCCTAACAGCAGGCTTTCCTATCACAACACATTTTTTAATTTCCTGGCTGCTGGTGCTAAGAGTGTTGACTGTGGAGCCAAGCAAACTAAAGCTGTGAACAATCTCAATCTCTTCACCATCCATTCTGATGCTGCCAGTTGGTCCATTGATGAGAATTTTTGTCTTCTTGATATTGAGCCTCAATCCATATTGAAGATTGCAGTCCTTGACCCTCTGCAGCAAGCACTCCATGCCCTCCTCAGTTTCAGCAAGTAGGGTTGTATCATCTGCCTAATGAAGATTGTTGATAGATCTTCCACCAATCCTGATGCCACACTTCTCCTCATAGGCTGTGGTCTTTGAAATTCTTCAATAAATGCTTCAAGTCTTCATTTCCTGCAAGGAAAGTCTTCATATGTCCATAAGTTAAGTAGTTGATGAGTTTTCCTCTAATCCTGATGCTGCGTTATTTTACGTATAGTCCAGTTTCCCAAATTATTTTTTCAGCATGCCAGTTAAATAAGTATGGAGAACAATTACAACCCTGACACACATATTTCCTGATTTTAACCCTGCAGTGTTCCTTTGCTCTCTTCTGACAACTGCTTCTAAGAACATGTATAGATTTCACAAGGACACAATAAAGTATTCTAGGATTCCCAATCTTCTCAATGTTATCCATAATTGTCTATAATCTGCATTATGGACTATAATATACACAGTCAAATGCCTATGCATAGTTAATAAGGCAAGAAATAAATAACAAACTTGAAAGGTGGACAATTCAAATCCACTTCAGGAGAAATAGGAGCAATTTTTGAAGATTTACAGCCTCAAGCATAGGAAGTTGGTATTCACTTGATGGCAATAGGTTCACAAATAGCACATTATTGGAATTACTGTGTCAGTCTAACTTGTTGAGGGTTTTCTTCTTTTTGCCAATCATCTATTTTAGCATAACTGGATCTTAATGATAACATATCCAGATTTTTGAGACTAAATTTATTATCTTTGTTTCAATGGACTGTTTTGGCTGTATTTCTTCTAAGACAGATTTGTTTGTTCTTTTGAAAGTTCTTGGCTATTCGATATTCATCTCAAAATCACAATTTAAAGACCTTAATTCTTCTTCATTTTATTTCTACACTGACATATACAAGACAATTGAAAATACTTTGGCTTCAGTCAGATGTCTTAGTCTTCAGAATGACATCATTTTCCTTCAGAACTTTTGAGTGCTCTTTTTCATCAGATTTCTCCAAAACAATGTGTTGTTTGATTTCCTGACTGCTGTTTCCATGAACTTTTTATGACATTTATGTCCCTAAGTAGGTTTATTCCTAAGTATTTTCTCTTTATAGGGGGAATGGGGATGTGGGCTAATATAAACTATATTTTCCCAATACTTTCCTAACTCTCTTTGTTAATGCAGAGGATGGCAGCTATATTTTGTAATGTGCTCTCATACTCTTCCACTTCTGAACCCTAATTACTTCCAGTAGCTAGTAAAATTTCAAGGATTTTGTGTATGTAAGATCATGTGATCTAAAATTAGGGACAGTTTTATTTCTTCCTTACCAATTCAGATACATATTCTTTGCATTTCTTGCCTGTTTATTTTGGTTAGAATAATGAAGATGGCACAATATGGGACAGGGTTCAGGTCTGCTGTTCATAGAATCACTTTGGGTCATGGTCAACTCAAAGACACCTAACGACAACAGAACTTCCAGCACAATCCTGAGTAAATTGGTGAAAAAGGAACTTCTTCTCTAGTTCCCTTCTCAAGAAGAATCCTTTTCTTTTCCTCAACTGAGCAGAGTATTAGCTGTTGAATTTCCTTCCACTATTTTGAGAGAGTTTTTCTTAGATGCTGTTATACTGGCCAAGTCTGACTTCTAACCCTTTCGTTAAAGAGAACTGTACCCATAAATCCATGTTGTTATTGTTGTTGTTATGTGCTATCGAATCACCTGAAACTCAGAGACCCTATGTACAATAGCCCTAACCTCTGCTCAATTCTGTGCCAATCTCACTGTCTCTGACACACCTACCCCAACTACCCCAGTCACTGAATTAATTCACCTCATAGAGGGTCTTCCTCTTCTGTTCTGTCCCTTCACCCTCCCAAGCATGATGTCCCTCTCCAAGGATTAGTTCCCAAATAATTAGCTGTTTGATCAGACATGCCACTCCCAAAGGGTTCTGCATCTATTTCTATTAATTATTGGATCTATTAGTCCTTTGTTGACTCACAGACTTTACTGAAAGTTGTGGGGTTTATTAGGGAAGGAGAGGAGAGGATACAAAGAATATCATACAATGTAAATTCAGATTAGGGCAGCAATCTCAAGAAATATTAACAAGGCACAATTCCTCAATTAATGATAGTTCGAGTTCAGTTCAGCAGCACATAGGCAAGAAGCCTCCGATTTCCTCCATCACTGTGCAGACTTTATCTCAGAGCAGTTATAAGTCAGTTTTTCTTTCAATCATCCCACAAGCAAAACCTTTAATTGTAGCATAAATGCAGGGTTCCTTTACACCTTGCCACAGTCTCTTCACAGCAATGCCATAGTCTCTTCACAGCAGTGCCACAGTCTCTACCCTTTCTCTACCTCCATCACCAGAGTACCTCACAACATAGAGCTCTCTTTCTTAAATTGACCACACATTTCAAGACAATGTGTCTGTGTAGTTAAGGTAATGGGAGACCATGGCCCTGAATTAGTGTTAATGCATTGGCTATAAAAGCCAATTTCTAGGTTTTGTGACAGCACAGTCCACCTCATGACTTTTCTAGTCATTATCTGAAAGGGCAATGTTCCCTTTACCAATATCTGTATTCATGGAAGTGTGTAAGCCAGCTGCTTATTCATTGTGTCTTAATTCCCTCATTTTAAATAGTCAATTCATTATTTGCACAGTACTGTCAAACAAGTACTCTGAGGAAATAAGCATGTCTTTTTCTCTAAAGAATTTTCTATTATAGAGCATCTGCACCTGTGAACAAAGGTCTAGTACAAAACAAACCACCAGGTAACCATAGTCCACAGTAACTCACAAAATAGACATCTTCTTTCCATCTGGTTGGGTTCTGGTTAAAATATACTCAACCATTTATTATTGAGTTCAAAGTAAAGCCAACTTTTAAGGGTTCTTGATATTTTTTACTATCAGATGATTCTTCTAAATAAATTGAGTGACCAAGAGATCTTTTTTTTTATTGTGGTAAATTATATTGACTTATTTTCTAATGTTGAGCTGTCCTTAAGTCCTACTTGATCACCGTTTCAGCTATCTATTATGGGTGTTGTTGTTGCTTACAATCAAGTTGGAACCAACCCATAGCTGACCTTCTAGACGATTTTCAAAAGCAGAAAATGGCACAGAAGAAATTGCCCATCTTTCCCTCACAGAGCAGCTGGTGGATTTGAACCACATACTTTTGCATTGACAGCACAATGTCTTACCACTAAGCACCCAGAACTCTCTCTA
>NW_006399953.1:6062690-6067195 GCF_000299155.1 Elephantulus edwardii
ACACACACAATCAAGTTGGTTAGGCCATGGTTTTCAGATATTATGTCATTATCATCTATTTGTGATCTATGTGTTGTGTCATAGAGCAGCTCTTTGATTTTTGTAATGGATAATTTTTTATTTCTTGGGTGCAGTATTCATGGACATCCTTACCATCTCTGATGATAAAAAGATTAGTGGCCATTATGTTCATGAGAAAACATGAGATCTACAATTTTAGGGTGTATCTTGAGTCCACCTCTTTTGAAATATAAAAGATTAAACATATTATCAGAGATCAAAGGAAATACCACCACTGAGCTAGAGTATAAAGCATCTTTTGAACCCAAGGTTGAAGAGCTAAGAACCACATAGACCAAGGAAAAATAGCTGTAAAGAGAAATCTCAAAATAATGCAATGATCACAAATGTTGGAGAGACAAGGACCATCCCCTAAGATCAAAAGAGAGAGAAATCCTTGCCCACAGTTGTCATCCTGAATTTGACTTCCAGCATCCTAAACTACGAGAAAATAAATTTCTGTTTGGTAGGGGAAGTATTTCTTTTGGTCAGCTCTAGGGCAAGGTCACTATTTAATTTCAAGACATCGTGGACCCAGTATACCTTGGAGATTTCCCTGTTTTCTGTCATCAAGTGTCCACTGTATCCAGAGGATTCTCAACCACAGAGATCCAGGAACTAAAGGATATGTTCCTTTCTCAACTCTTTTGTCTTGGTGATAGTATTGCCCTCCTTCCCTCTACAATTATCTTTCCTTTTGTCTTCTTTACGACAAAGATGATGTTGGCCACACTGCTGAGAAACATCCTTCATGTTAGATCAAACCATCACTTGAATAAGGGTACTATATCACATCCTAAATTGTCAATAAATTAATCTTACTTTGATCTAAGATTAATATCCTTTGGTACCAGCAGTCAAGAAATCAAAAGATATATCATATTAGGAAAATATGCTGTCACGGACCTCTCCTTGGTGCTAAAGAGCAATGATGTCAGTTTAAAGAATATAGGGTGGTCAGTCCAAGCCATGGCCTTTTCAGTTATTTGCTATTAATCTGAAAGTTCAACAATGATTGAAAATAACAGAAAGATAATTTACGCCTTTGGGTTGTAGTGTTGGAGAAAGTGCAACCAGGGTGCTTCTTGGAGGTAAGGGTAGTAAAATTTTAATTCACATACATTGGGTATGTCATTAGGAGGGGCCAATTGTGGAGAAGAACATCATGCTTGGAAAGGTGGAAGCTCAAGGTGAGAGAAAGATTCTTGAAAAGACGTATTGTCACAGTGACTATGACAATGGGCTCAAATATGTCAGAGATAATGAGGGTGGCACAGGATAGGGCAAGGATTAGATCTGTTGTTCACAGAGTAACTATGAGTTGCAGTTGACTGGAGGACACATAGCAACAACGACAATCCTACCACATTAAAATAACAAATATAAACTAATCTATATTAACATAATCTAACCTCTGACAAATGTTACTGTTGTCATTAGGTTTCACTGAGTTGACTAAACTATAGTGACTCTATGAACATTAGATTGGAACTTAACCTTTTTGTTCCATCATCATGATCTATGTCGTACTCAAACTCATTGTCCTAGTCACTGTGTCACTCCATTTCATTAAGAATCTTCCTCTGGTCTCTCCTGGTAATATGTCCAAACTATGGGAGACAAAGTTTCACCATCTTTGCCTGTAAGGAATATTCTCATTGTATTTCCTTCAGGACAGTTTGGTGTGTGGGTTTTTTTTTCCTTTTGCTAGTCCACAAAAAGTTCAGTGCTCTCTCCCAAGACCCTAATTTGAAAGCATTGAGATTTCTTTGGCCTCTCATATTCATTAACTAAGTGCAATTCATAAAAAAAAAAACCAGCATAAAACAGCATGGCTTCGTTCTGTCACACCTTAAGTCTTTAAGCTGACATTCTATCTCTTTAGTGCTTTGGAGAGATCTCCCGCAGCAGACTTACTGACTGCAATGTACCTTTTGAGTTCTGGATTGGTTGATTGATGATCTTTGTGAAATGAAAACAATAATTGACAATTTCAGACTTTTATCCATCTATCATGGTGTTGCTTATTGGACTAGTGATGTTGCTTATTGGTCCAGTGATAAGGAATTTTGTTTTCTTGATGTTAATATGTACTCAATAAAGAAGGCTTGATCTTTAGTTTTCTTCAGTAAATGTTTCAAGTGCTCTTCACTTTCTTCAAACAAGGTTGTGTCATTTGCATAAAGCAGATTGTTGATAAATCTTCCTCCAATCCTAATGCCATATTCTTCTTCAGATGGTCCAGCTTCTTAAATTATTTGTTCAGCATACAAATTGAATAGAAATGAGGAAAGTATAAAAAATTGATGCACATCTTCCTTTATTTTTAACCTTACAGTATTTCCTTGTTCCATCCAGACAATTGCTTGTCTATCAATAGGTTTCACAAGGAACATGTTCTGGGATTCTCCTTCTTCTTAGTAAATGTTAACCATTATTTATTATTATGATACACACAGTCAACTACAACTTACTATGAGTTGTACTCTTTTAGATATACACAACAACAGCATAGTCAAGTATATTTGCATAGTCAATAAAACACAAGTAAACAGATTCCTGGTATCATCTATTTCTAGTCAAATGGACTCAGAATATATGATACATCATAAACAGAGGATAATTGGTCTATATCTGTGTCTCCTCACATATGCCTGCATCTCTGCTCACATGCCTGCATCTGCATACCAGACAAGTAAGTAGGTATCTGACTTGAGGATTTCTGTGTATGTTCTGGACTGGTCTCTTGCCTGGAGCACTGAGCCATAGCATCCCTGCCTGGTGGGGCACCAGCCCTCTGACTGGAGGAGCCAGGCCCTGGTACCAGGACCCCTGAGCACACCTGAAGGATCTTATCTGGCTGCATGGACACTCCCAAGCACTCTCAGGAAGCCTGCCCAGGCCTTTTCCAAGAAATCTCAGCCTTGGTGCCTGTAAGTCCCACCCTAGCCACCAAGAAACCCACTTCACCACCTGGAAAACCTGTCCCTCTTCCTGAAGTGACACTGCACAGAAGTCATACCTGTGCTACTGGGGGGGTCCTGGACCAGTTGTCTGGAGGACCTTGTGCTACAGTGTAGATGTACTAACCCCCAATGCCTGAAGAATAAACCACTAACAAACTTCTGAACAGCACCAGAGGCATCAGTATCACAGGTGAACTCATTTCATTTCCTCTTCCCTCCCATCCTGTGACCTGCCTTTAGCCTGGAGGACCTTCTACCATCCTAGCTGCAGCAGTTGTCTAACAGAGAAGGATGCTAATTCACAGGTCTTTTCTCTTCCACACTGAAGCAAGTCTTCTCGTGAGTCCAAAGTTCAGAGAGAAACCCAGGCAGGGTAGCTCCCACACCCTCCTTTGGAACAGTGGTGTCCAACCAAGAGCCTGCTATTGTTTCTGGCGTGAAAAACTCTAACACACTAATGACATGTAAGAAGCAGGCTACCTCAAACCCTACACAGGGTCAAAGCAATATGTCACCAAAAAAAAGTGATACAGTATCAATGGATTTCCTGAAGCCAGAAAGCCTGATGGAATTCTCAGGCACAGACTTTAAAAGAATAATGATTGATTCTTTTCAATGGGTGAAAGATAAACTTGAAAAATTACAGGACACTGCAGGCAAAAATCAAGAGGTGCTTTAAAAATAATCCAAAACAATGCAGATAAAACTAACAAGGCACTAGAGACTCTGGAAAAATAAGAACCCACAATCCAAAATATGAAGACCAATGTTGCAGAAGGTATTAACATGTTTGAGTCTACATGTGAACAGAGTTGAGTAGATGGAACACCGAACCAATTGAAAAGAAATAGAATTGTCAGCAATGATCTGTTAGAACAAGAAAGCAGAATCAAAAAGGAAGGAAAAAGAAGAAAACATAAAAATAATATGGGACACAATCAAGAGGAATAATATGCACATAATCAGAATCCCAGAACAGGAAGAAGTAAATAAAGGAACTGAGAAAGTTGTGGAATAATTACCAGAAAAAAACTTCCCCAGCACATTGAAGAATGAGAGAAAATATATTCAAGAACCTGAGAGAACACCATACAGAACAGACCCCAAAAGAAAAACACTAAGACGTATCATAGTCAATTTTCTCAGAACCAAATAAAAGGAGAGAATTCTGAAAGCAGCTAGGGAGAAAGAGTAACCTATAAGGGAGAACAAATAAGATTAAGTGCTGACTTCTCAACAGAAGTCATATGAACAAAAAGACAGTGGAACTACATGTATAGAACACTTAAAGAACACAAGTGTAAACCAAGAATGCTAAATCCAGAAAAACCGTCCTTCAAATATGAAGGGGAGATTGAGATATAATCAGAAAAGCAGAATCTAAAGAAGTTTATAAAAACAAGACCAGCATTTCAAGAAAGACAGAGATGTCCTCCTTACACAGATGCCACAGAAAGCAGGATGGACCAAAGTAACCAA
>NW_006399953.1:6090191-6096344 GCF_000299155.1 Elephantulus edwardii
GAGGTTGGCACAGGATAGAACGGCATTTAGGGCTATTGTACATAGGGTCACTATGAGTCGCAAATGACTCGACGGCACATAACAACAACAATGACAAATGGGGGGAAGTGGAAAGACTTCTTAAATGACACAATGACGTGTGAATCATGACAAATTGTGGCTAACATTGAGAAGAACTGGAATCCAAGAACACCTTATTGTGCTCATGTGAAGTCTATACTCCAACCAAAAAGTTATTGTCCCAACAAAACAAGAGCAAACTACATGGTTTAAAAATCAAAAAAGTGCACCAGAGCTGGATCTTTTCACCATATCTACCCAATCTATATGCTGAGAAATTAATTTGAGAGACAGGACTTGATAAAGAAGAATGACACATCAGGTTTGGAGGAAACAACCTGCATTATGCAAATGACACAGCCTTGCTTGCTGAAAGCAAAGAGGACCTGAAGTGATTACCACAGAAGAGAAAAGATTGTTGTCGGTGCTTAGAGTTAGAAGTGACCCGTAGCTGACCCTCCAGCAGGTTTTCAGAGGCAGTTAATCTCATGGAGCAGCTGGTGGCCTCAAACCTTGTTCCTTTGGAATTACAGTGTCTTCTTGCCACTAGGCCACCAGAGCTGCCTTCACTATGGATTACATCTCAACATCAGGAAAACAAAAATCTTCACCACTGGGCCAATACGCAATATCAGGATATGTGGAGAAGGATTGAAATTGTCAACAATTTCATCTTGCTTGGATCCACAATCAACACCCTTGGCACCCGGACCCGAACTCAAGATATATTGTACTATCAAGGGTCTCTCCAAGGTGTTAAGGGTTAATGTCAGTACAGTTAATTCAGATCATGGACCCAAACTCAAGATATATTGCACTGTCAAGGGTCTCTCCAAGGTGTTAAGGGTTAATGTCAGTACGGTTAATTCAAATCATGGTCTTTTCCATTCCTTGTTATGGATCTGAAAGTTTGGTAGTGAATAATGATTACAGAGAAATAGATGCTTTTGAGTTGTGGTGTTGTGCAAGAGTACTGAATATCCCATAAACTGCCAAACCAGAAAACAATGTGTTTTAGAGAAAGTGAAACTAGGATATTCCTTGGAGGAAAGGATGGTGAAGCTCCATCTCATATATTCTGGGCAGGAGGCAGTGCTTGAAAAAAGACATCATGCTTGGAAAAATGGAGGGTCAGCAAAAAAAGAAGACCCTGAAGGAGATGGGTTACAAGTGACTACAAAATGAGCTCAAGTTTATCGGAGATTATAAGGAGGGCACATAATAGGGCAAAGTTCAAATCTCTTGTTCATAAGGTTATATAAGTCATAGTTAATTTGAAGGCATCTAAAAAACAACCAATTACCATATAAGCACAGGCGATGTAATGTCACTATTTCTTTTTCAGGAAACTCCAGTGATCTAGTATGTAGGAAATTACTCTGCTAACCCATGGACTCAGCCTTTCTGGCAGCTTAAATCCTCTATAGGAGAAAAATGAGGAATCTTTCCCCGTGTGATTTATAATCTCAGAAATCTTCTGGAAGGTCAGCTATAAGTCAGTTCCTACTCAACAGCAATGATATTTGATATTTCCTTTTCAAAGTTGAAAGAAAAATCACTGACGTAACATGGGCACAAAATAAAGAAAAGGTAGGTTTTGGGAGCAGAGTGCTATGGGCCCATGTATCTTACCTCTTTGCATTTCCTATAATGAATATGGCTATCATAAGAAAGAGAGAGACTATTAAAAGCAAGCAGCCTAAATTATATACTTGTCAATCACAAATGAAAGTAAAGACATAGCGAAAGGTTCTGAATACCTGAATATCTAATTTAACTACATTTATGGAAGAGTAGTCAATTTGATATTTTTAATTCCTTGGAAGTCCTCAAGGTCATGATTATAAAAACCACAAAATTAAAGCAACCTATTTCCCTATTTTCCACAATTTACTCTTCTATTACTTAGTATGTCCTGCATCAAAATCTAAGAATGATTCCAAGAGAGTAAAAAACAAAATAAAGCAAACAATAAATAAAACAAAATTAAAACTTTGAAGGTTACCATTACATTTTATCAACTTGGTTGTGGTTGTTATATGCCATCCAGTCGCCTGCAACTCATAGCAACCCTATGTACAATAGCTCTTAAGCCTGCCCTATCCTGAGCTAGTCTCACTGATTCCGAAACACCAGCCCCATTGCCCTAGTCATTATATCAATCCATCTCATCCAGGGTCTTCCTCTCTTGCACTGTCCCTCCACTCTGATGAACATGCTGTCATTCTCCAAGGATTTGTCCCTCCTGGTCACATGCCCAAAATATATGAGACAAAGCTTCAAAATCCTAGCCTCCACGGAGAAACTTGGTTTCACCCTCTCCAAGACAAACCTATTTGTTTTTTTGACAATCCATAGTATGTTCAAGATTCATCTCCAGCCCCACAACTCAGAGGCAACAATTCTTTCATCTTTAGTCATTATCCAGCTCTCTGATGCATAGCAAATAATTGTAAAGATCATGGCACCTTAGTCTCCAGACTGACATCATTGCTTCTCGGTAATCTGGAAAGAGCCTGACAGCAGATTTACCTAATACAATTAGACTTTTGATTTACTGACTGCTGGTGCAAAGAATGTTGATTGCGGAGCTGAGCAAGTTATAACTGTTAACAACCTCAATCTCTTCTAAACCCACCACAGTTCTGCCAATTGGCCCAGTGGTGAGAATCTCTGTCTTCTTGATGTTGAGCATCAGTCCATTTTGAAGGCTACAGTCCTTGGTCTTCTGCAGTAAGTGTTTCAGGTTTATCTCAGTTTCAGCAAGCAAGGTTATGTCATCTACATAACACAAGTTGTTGATGAGTCTTCCTCCAATCCTGATGCCACATTCCTCCTCATAAAACCTAGCATCCTGAATGATCTGTTCTGCATATAGATTGAAAAGTTATGGAGACAGGATGCATCCCTGATGCACTTCTTCTGGATTTTGAAACATGCAATGTTTTCCTGCTCTGTTCTGAGGAATGCTTTCTGGTCCAAGTATAAGTTTCTCATAAGCACTATCAAGTATTCTGGGATTCCCGTTCTCCTCCAGGTAACCACAGTTTGTTGTAATCCACACAGTCAAATGCCTTTGCACAGTCATTGAAACATAGCTATCGCTCTGGTACTCTTTGCTTTCTGCCAAGATCCATCTGACTATGTTGTTGTTGTTATGTTCTGTCGAGTCGTTTGTGACTCATAGCAACTCTATGTACAACAGCCCTAAACCCTGCTCTTTCTGTGCCAATCACACTGCCTCTGACACACCCATCCCGATTACCCCAGTCACTGAATCAATCCACCTCACAGAGGGATTGCACTGTCCCTCCACCCTCCCAAGCATGATGTCCCTCTCCAAGGACCCGTCCCTCCTTGAAACATGCCCAAAATATGTCAGATGAAGCCCCAGAATCCTTGCCTCCAAGGAGTAGCTTGGTTTAACCCTCTCTAGGATGAATCTGTTTGTTTTCTTGGCAGTCCATGGTACATTCAATACTCTTCTCCAGCACCACAGCTCAAAGGCATCAGTTCTCCTTCTGTCCTCCCTAGTCATTGTCCAGCTCTCTGATGCATAACAAGTGATTGCAAAGACCATGGCCTGTATCAGGTGCATCTTAGTCTCCAGAGAGACACCGTTGCTCTTGAGTACTTTACAGAGGTCCCTAACAGCAGACTTTCCCATCACAATACATTTTTTTATTTCCTTGCTGCTGGTGCCATGTGCCACAGGCTCTTCTAAACCCTGGTCAATGTACTTTTTCAGTAGTTTCTGGGTACTCTTCAGCAGGATTTTGCTTGCATTTTATATGAGTGATATTGAGTGATAATTTCCAAACTCTGTCAGGTCATCTTTTTGGGAATGGGAACAAATATGGGTCTTTTCCAGTCAGTTTGCCAGGGAGTTGTCCTCCAGATTTCTTGGCACAACCTGGTGAGCACAGCATCTATTTGTTGAAATATGTAAATTGGTATTCCATGAATTCCTGGGGCTTTATTTTTTTGCCAAGTCCTTCAGAGCAACACGAACTTCCTCCTTCATCACAATTGCCTCTTGATCTTGAAATTATTCTGTCAGTCAATTCTTTTTGATGCAGTGTCTCTGTATACTCCTTTCATATTCTTTTAATAGTTCCTGAATCATTCAATATTTTACCCATAGTATCCTTAAGTATTCAACTCAAGGCTTGAATTTGTTTTTTAGTTCCTTCATCTTAAGTAATTCACAGCGAGTACAGCCCTTTTGATTTTTGGACTCCAGTTCTTTGCACATTTCATTATAATACTTTTATTTGTCGTGTACCATTGAGTTAGAACTGACCCACAGCTGACCATCCCATGGGTTTTCAGTGGAAATCTCACAGGAGGAGATTGCCCATTCTTCTCCTGTGGAGCAGCTGATGGTCTCGAACCACGGGGCTTCAGGATTGCAGTGCAACTCCTTGCCACTAAGCCACCATTAAGAAAGCTATTCATAGTTCTTCTTTCTAGGCCCTCAAAGATGCATGAGTTGAAGATCCCCCTGCCTTCCATGCTGATTCCTTTCTGAACTGGCTTGCCTCCCATCCTGACAGAAAAGATTAGACCAAGGATTTCATCTGGACAAAATAATATAAATCTGATTAAGGTAGTTAAAATATTAGCAGTCACCTATGGTGGATAGATCTTAGTGATCCTTTCAGGCTAAGTCAGACAATGAAGAGCACAGGTAATCTTCTCCTGGAAATAATGGAACATTGAAAACCATGTGTGCAACAGTGGAACACTGCTGAAATATGAGACACTTGGGTTTAAAGAAACTCAAAATGCAACTGAGAAGGAAGCTGCCACCTCACAGCAGAATCTACCTTTAGGGCCTAGATGGCATAAAGTTCTCAGGCAATGAGGGAGCCTTCCTTTGTTAATGTGGAACACCTCAAAATGAAGAAAAATGGCTGCAGACATCCATTAATAATCAGAGAATGAGCATGCAGCCCCTGAAGATACTCTTCTAGCCATTTTTAAAATACTCTGCAGCAAGATTATTCTTACTGAGGAAGACTAAAGATGGCTTCTTTGAGTATCAAGCAGAGCTCGTCACCTCACAACTGGCCTTCAGACAACCTTAGTTTGATGCCTTGTTCTACTGCCTTTGTTACTTTTTGAACCTTGAGCAGGTCAGTTCACCACTCTGGAAGCCTCTTCTCTATTTGTTGGGGGTGGGGGTAATGTGAAGTTAGTAATACCTATTTTGAGTTAAAGTTGGACCACTTGGCAGAGAGGAGGGGGCAATGACAGTGGCGCTGGAGTTAGAAGTGTTGTCCTTGGCTTCGATCCCTAGTAGAACGCAAGGAACCTTGAGAAGGGAGAGTCATCTGGCCCCTGAGGAGTGCTGCCTGGGCGCTGGTGAGAGCTCCATGGCAGGAGAGAGCCACCTGGCCCCTGGGGAGAGCCATCCAGCCCCTGGGGAGAACTGCCTGGCCCCTGGGGAGATCCATCTGGCCTATAGGAGAGCCACTAAGCAGGAGAGAGCCACTTGGTAGAGGAAAGGCACCCAGCCCCCGGGGAGAGCCACAGGCCCCTAGGGAGAAACACCTGTCCCCTGGGGAGAGCTATCTGACAAAGGAGAGCCATGAAGCCCCTGGGGAAAGCAACCTGGTGTATATGAAGCACTTTATGTAAGCCATTTTTACCATCTTCTTCTTCAGTACCCCTGTAAGTAACACCTCCAAAGCCCGTTCCTTTGTAACTCACAAGTTTGTTTTCTCTAGGTTTGCTCCCTTTCCTATAGGTAACCTGAACAATGAGTCATGTTCCAGAACCTGAACCCTGAGCCCAGGCTGACAGACAAAAGTGAAATATAATTGCCAAATTAGGAAGCAAAGGTGGATGGAGCCTCAAAGTTCAGCTAGTCACTGTCACTGGAATCACCCACACAAACATCTTGCAGTCCAGAAGGCAGAAAATGTCTTAGAAGTTATCTTCTAACTGAATAAGAAGACATGTGACTTCAACTCATGACCACCAGTTAAAGAGAACTCACCTTCCCCTTCATCTCAATGCTCCTGTTCAGCATGAAGCAGCCAGAAAATCTGCACTCTTATGAGAAACCCACAAATTTAAAAAGACAAT
>NW_006399953.1:6098281-6100310 GCF_000299155.1 Elephantulus edwardii
GTTTTTGGATAATCTTCAGTAAAATCTTGCTTGCATGTGAAATCAGTGAGATTGTTCTGTAGTTTCCACATTCTGTTGGGTCACCTCTCTTTGGGATAGGAACAAATATAGATCTCTTCCAGTCAGTTGGCCAAGTGGAATGTTTTATATAATAAAGATTATATGTAGTATTTTTCATTATAAGACTGGGTTAGTTCACTCAGCATAATGCTCTCCAGTTTCTCCCAAGTTATGTAGTATTTTTCAAAATTGTTGCACCTGATCACTACATAGTATTCAATTGTATGAAGGTACTATAATTTCTCAATTCATTCAGTTTTGGTTGGACATTTGGGCTGTTTTCATGTCCTTGCAATGATGAATAATGCTGTTTCTAGTAGGTTTTTACAGGAGTAAGTTTCAGATGAGATTATCTATCATTCTTCCACAGAGCAGCTGGTAGATTCAAACCATATGCCCTTGAAATGGCAGTAAATTTTTACCTTCTGGTCACCAGAGATATTGGTAAAAGCTTGAAGGTAGTTTTATTTAAAATACTAAATTCCATTAATTTTAACTTCCTTGAGTTTGTTTTTCAAAACATTTTAAGTAAAGGTTTGGATGTATGAAGCAATAATATTTGCAATATGGTAATATCAGGAAAAATGTATCTGTTTAAATGATATTAAATTTAATATATGAATGTAAGGATATGAGTAGTTGAGTCAGGCTGTTCTTCAGTTTGCATTGTTTGTCTGTTTTACTAAATACAAACAAATATTCCTGTTCTCTTCTTGGATAAAATGATCTTATTTTCAAAGGGAAAATTAGTGTAGGAAGGAGGATTCTATCAAACTACAACTATGCTTCCGCACAAAACACATTCTGTGTTCTTGGTATTTCCCAAAATGATCTATTAATCTTTCCCACCCCTCTCTGAATAGTACTCGCCATCATCAACAGAAAGTATTCATTAAGCTATATTATATAGACACTTTTGTTCTAAATGCTGCTATTATTCTCAGTTATAAGAAACCACAATTTAGTTTTGCAATTGTTGATGCTGGGTCTATAATTAAAAAATATGAATTATTAAAAATTTCATTGAGAATTCAGTACACATATATCAACAAAAAATAAATTATAAAAAATATAATGTAGTACCAAATGGTTAGGGAACTTTGTCGTTATAGTCCATAGGAAATTGTACTGCTAAATCAAATGGAGGGTCAGCTACAAATACAATGAGATATATAAGCTCCAAATTATTGGCCAAGAATACAAGTGAAAATAAATTTTAGAGGGGGGGGAAGTAGAATATTGTCAACAAAAGTAATCAGGGAGTATATATTTGAATAAAAAGCAGTAAAGTATGAAAGGAAGATATTCTAAGAAGATAAAATGTGAGTGAGGTATGAGCATATGTAATAGCTCAGCTAGTACAGAGAATTCAGATAGAAATGGAAGAAATAAACTGGAACTAGAGACATGAATGAAAAAGAGAAGATTAATTTATAAAATGGAAAAGAACAAATGGGACTTGGAAACTATAGGTGACATGAACAGAGAAATATTTACAAATATTAATTAGGCAAAGATAACAAATTCTTAGGAAAACAAAAAACTACTGTGGCAAATCATATCTGTTAGACTACAGCGAAAACTCAATAAAGACATAACGAAAAAGACATGGTTAGCCCAAAGGTTCTGGTTGAAATTAATGCCTGGCTAGATAATCAAGACTTGATTCTTGGCACTAAAACCAAACTCACAGCCAAGAAAATTCATTCTGCCTCCTAGTCTCCCTGTAGGACAGAATGGAATTATTCCTAGATTTCCAAAGCTATAAATAGCTACAGAAGCAGGCTACCCTATTTTTATCCGAAGGAGTGACAAGTGACTTTTAATAGGCAACTTTTTTGTTAGCAGTTGGAATACTTAACCACCCTGCCATAATGAACCCTTTCTTTGGACCAGGAGTTTCCACATATTAGTAATCAGACATCTATTTAATTAATAAATTATTGAGAGAGCAATTTCTATTTCAAAT
>NW_006399953.1:6101210-6103197 GCF_000299155.1 Elephantulus edwardii
ACTTCAAGTCTGAAATTAACCAAACATGTAATCAAGATGGATTAATGATAATTTGTAACTAGAATGCAAAGAGATGGAAACAATGAAGAAGGAATAGTCATCAGAATATTCAGACTTAGTGACAGAAAAGAAAGGCTGAAAATAGAATGATCAAATGTATTTTCAATGATTTATTTATTACAAATACCTTTTTTAAAAATCCACAAAGAGACATTACACATGGACCTCACCTGGTGGGTTGCAATGGAATCAGTTTATCAGTGGAAGGAATCATTGGAGAAGCTGAAAATCAGCAGTCAAAACGAGGCCAGGGGTAAACTGTAGATAAGTCCATCAATGCAAACTTAAATTGAAACTGCAGAATATTAAAACAAGTCCATAAGAATCAAGATATGATCTTGATTCTATTCGATCTAAATTTCAAAATCATCTTTTAAAAAAAATATTTTGTTATTTTAATGAATGTTTACAGAGAAGTTAGATTTTCATTCATTCATGTACATCTTACCCCTCTTTTTCCCTTCTTCTTCCCCTGGTTCTCTTTCTGTTTTTTGGGTTTTTTTTTAAATATTCATTCATTGTTGCACAGTTACCTACCTTCCACCCCCTCTGCCGAATCCTTTTTGCAATGATATACCTCTTATTCTGGGGTATTGTAATACATATACTTCTTGTTGTTGTTGTTGATTGTCATTGAGTTGAGCATGACTCATAGCAACCCTATGAACAAAAGACCTGGAGACTTTCTATAACTATCAACATTTATCAAAGTTCATAGAATTTCCAGAGGCATGTTGTTTAGGAAGTGCATACCAATCCTGCTGCCTAACCATATATTCCTTTTAGACAGTTCTTTTCTTCACCTGTTCCAGTGCAATGTTTATTATCTGTCCACTCTTACCATTTTCTCTAAAACCTCCATGTTAGACCTGCTTTATAACAGTGGTGCTATGCATTGTCTGTCCTTTTGTGACTAAGATATTTCCCTCAGAATGATGTGCTCCAGCCCCCCTCCCATTTTTTAATGGTTTATGAGTTCATTGTTTTTCAGTGCTGCGTAATATTACATTGTATGAATATCATCGTTTTTCTATCCATTCATTTGTTGATAGGGTTGCTTCCATATCTTTGTTATTATAAATAATGCAGCTATAAGCATGAGTGTACATATATCTGTTTGGACAGTAGTTATGGTTTCTTTAGGGTATGTTCCCAGCAGTGAATTGCTGGGTCAAATGGTATTTTTATTTCCAACTCTTTGAGAAAGCACAAACTGCCTTCCATAGTGGCTGCACCATTTTATACTCCCATCAGCAGTGAATAATTCTTCCAATCTCTCCACAACTTCCCAGCATTTTTGTGTGCTGCTCTGTTGATCATCTTAAGAATACCTTTGAAGCATTGAACAGTGATTATCAAAGACCAGATGAGTTGGGGTATGACATCAAGGTATATTATCCATAAAGAGAGCAAAATACCATTACAAAGACAGGGAAGAAAAAGGGGCAGAAACCCAACAAACTAAATTGGTGTCAGAAGAGACACTGAAAATTGCACTAGAGCATCAGAAGCCCAAAAAAGGGAAATATACTGAAGTTAAAGAGCTGAATAGAAGATTTCAAAGGGCAGTTCAAGGAGATAAAACAAAGTATGTATTTAAAGAAGTGTGTCAAAAGCTGGAATTAGAACATTAGAAAGGAAGAAATCACTCTACATTTCTCAAACTGAAAGAACTGGAAAAAAATTTAAGTCTTGAGTCACAATCCTCATAGAAGTTATGGGCAATATATTGGGTGACCCAGGAAATAGAAAAAAGAAAAAAAATGGAGGGAATATACAGAGTCACTTTAGCAGAACAACTGACTAACACTAAATAATAGCAAGTACCATATGAGCAAGACCCAATGTTAATGAAGAAGGAAGTGGAAGCACCACTGAAGGCACTGACAAAAATAAGACCCTAAGAATCAATGGGATACCAATTTAC
>NW_006399953.1:6104399-6105269 GCF_000299155.1 Elephantulus edwardii
TAATGCATGATAGTGATCATATGAAACACAATGTGAATGAAGAACAGTATGAAACACAATGTGCACAAATTTTATAAGACTGGGTTTAAGAAGAGGTAGTGGCACAAGGATAATTTTACTGCCAATGTCAGATGGATCTTGGCATAAAGCAGAGAGTACCAGAAGAATGTCTATCTGTGTTTCGTTGACTATGCAAAGGCATTTGACTCTGTGGATCACAATAAATTGTGGCTAACCTTGAGGAAAATGGGAATCTCAGAACACTTGATAGTGCTTATACAAAACCTATACTTGGACTAAGAAGGAGTCCTCAGAACAGAGCAAGGAAACACTGCATGGTTCAAAATCAAGAAAGAAGTGCATCAGGGATGTATCCTGTCCCTGTGCCTTTTCAATCTATGTACAGAACAGCTCATTCCGGAAGCCGGGCTTTATCAGGAGGACTGTGGTATCAGGATTGGAGAAAGATTCATTAACAACATATAATATGCAGATGACACAATCTTGCTTGCTGAAACCGATGAGGACCTGAAGCACTTGCTGAAAAAGGTCAAGGACTGTAGTCTACAATATCGATTGAAGATTAACATCAAGAAGACAAAGATTCTCACCATTGGGCCAAGTGGCAGCATCGTGTTAGATGGAGAAGAGATTGGGGTGGTTAACAATTACAGCTTGCTAAGATCCACAATCGGCACTCTTAACACAAGCAGTCACAAAATTAAAAGATGAATCACATTGGGAAAATCCACTGTCATGGACTTCTTCAGAGTGCTGAAGAGCAACGATGTCAGTCTAGATACAAAGGTGTGCTTAATCCACACCCTGATTTCTCAATTACTTCTTATGCTTCAGAGAGTTGGAAAATGA
>NW_006399954.1:0-1124 GCF_000299155.1 Elephantulus edwardii
ATATTGTAGAAATTACTTTTTTTTTATTATTTTGTGTGCGTGTACCGTCAAATCAGATCTGACTGGTACAGGAGGATATTGCGCCTCCTTCTCCGGCAGAGCATCTGGTGGATTCGAACCGTGTTCCTCTGGGATTGCAGTGCAGCTTCTTGCCACTAGGCCACCAGAGCTCCCCTAGAAACTACTTTTTATGCATAATTATTTAAAAACTTTTATGTTCATCTTTTTACAAAGGAAGAAAAGAAGTAGGTTAAATAGTTCCACAGACTCAGGTACAAATTAAGGTACAGCAATTTGTAATAGCCAAAAAAGGCTAAAGAAAGTACACATTGGGGAAATAGGAGTTTAATCAGAAAGCTAATACAAAACACCACAAACAAAAGCAATATCTATAAAATCCACTAGCCACTTCCTTGGAGAAAGACAATTCCCCAACCCCCATTTGATTTATAGCCTTACAAACCTTTTGGAGTGTTGGATATGAATTAGTTCCAACTCTACAGAGATGCAAAGGAGGAAACAGATAGTTCAAACAAATCCGCATGTTTGGATACTACTATTAAGCCAGGCTCTAATAACTTGAGCTGCAAAAAGTTTAGTATGACAGCTACTCACACAAAAGCAATGCTCTCTGGTCTTAACATGTGTCTCATAGGTTTAGACACCTTCAGCCTTATCTTCAGACATTCACATTCTGATGAAGATGGACAATACAGTGGTGAAATACTTTCTATTATTTCATATGGTGTTGCTAACAAAACAAAGCAGAGCAAACCAAACAAGAACAGTAATATAAATCCTGCTGGTTTTAACATGAAGTTCCAGAAAATGGTTTTCTATCAAAACCAGGCTAGATAGAGTTATGACTAACAAGATTTCTCTAAGCCTCTGAAAAATAGAGGATTCATTTTGAAGATTACTTCAATTTTAATTTTGTTGAGTTTGTGGTCAGTATCTGAGCTTTGAACAAAAATCAGATTTTCCCCCTTTTATATATTTTTTAATTAATTTTAATGAACGTTTACAGAGATTTTGGATTTCTATACATTCATTGTTGCATTTTTCTCCCTGATCACCCCTCCCCCCAGTTCACTCTTCTCTTTGAAAAGTAATAGAAAAAATTA
>NW_006399954.1:1801-3428 GCF_000299155.1 Elephantulus edwardii
GGGGGGTTAACAGCTGTCTAGCTTGACTATGTGGGACCCATTAACTCAGGGAGCAACCGCCCACTCACCCACCACCATGTGAACCTGGAGAAGCAACTGGCCCCCGGAGGAGTGACCACCCCTGGCTTCCACATGACCCCGGAGGAGTAATCACCTGCCTGCCAACATGTGACCGAAAGGAGTGAACCCCACCCACTGCCACGTGACTCTGGAGGAGTGATGGCCCACCACCGCATCACCCCACTGAGGATCACCACCTCATGATCCCACCAAGCATCCCTTCACCCATCACCACATAAACTCCCAGTGTTTCCCAAGGCCTGCCTTCTGGTGGTGGGGCCCCAACACTTTGCTCCCGCCACCCCCCAAGCCCCATGCCCCCGCCTCCTCATACTCTGCCACCTGTGGCGGCACCACAACCATGCGCCTCCACTGCCACAACAGCCCTGCAACCCCAGTGGTGCCCCAGGGACACTAGAGAGTCCTCACGGCACACAGAGACCAACCAATGTGCCGAGCCGTGGACAGTAGGATTTCAGATCAGAACTTTTGTTGGAGCAATTCCATTCGGAGCTACAGGAACACAAAGCCATGCTGTGGATCCAGCCATCACCCAAAGCCACCAAACAAGCTTTTGTGGGACTGATATGGCAGGAGAAAGGCCGGTAGGATCCTAACTGGATTTTCTGGGGCACTGTCAATTACCTGGGAGAGCCCCCAAGTGCAAGTCCACTGGTAGAAATTTGGCTGAGCTCTCTTGGGCCATGCTGACTGCCCAGGAAAGAGCCAGCCAGTGGTAATCTATCTTAAATTTTGTGGACACTGCAGCCCAGCCAGAGGTGAGTGGGCTGGTGGGAATTTGACTTTGACTTTTTGGTTCCCATTGGACCAAAGACCCTGCTTGGACAGGGGCTGTTGTGTGAGGGTACCTGCTTAAGTGACACTGGGCAGGGAATGCTGAGTGAAAACCATTGGGTGGGAGACAGACATCTGGAATTTGAGTAGGGATCCCAATCCTGAGCACATCCAGACAGCTGAGGTCCAAGTGAAGTCCCCCAAGAGTTTGACCTGCCCTTGTGATTGCCCAACCCTCTTGTCTGTCCCACTCCAAAAGGTGGCACAGTATCATTGGATTTCCTGAAGCCAGAAAGTCTGATGGAACTTTCTGACAAAGAATTTAAAAGAAGAATGATTTAATATATTCAATGGATAAAAGACAAACTTAAAGAATGACAGGATACTACAAGCAAAGGCCAGGAGTAACAAAAAAAAAAATCCAAAACAATGCAGAGAAAGCAAATGAGGCATTAGCAGCACTGGAAAAACGAGAAACCACGATCCAAAATGTGAGGTCCAATGTTTCAGATGCTGTCAACATGCTGGAGGGACACATGAGCAAAGTTGAAGATATGGAACACAGAAACAGTGAACCTGAAGACAGAATTGTCACCACTGATCTACTAGATCAAAAATCAGACTCAAAAAAGAAGGAAAAAGAAGAAAAACTAAGAACAATGTTAGACACCATCAAGATAAATAACATGTGCGTCATTGGAATCCCAGACAGGAAGAAGCAAGTAAAGAGACTGAAAAACTTCTGGAAGAAATACTAGAAGAAAACTTCCCA
>NW_006399954.1:9625-11408 GCF_000299155.1 Elephantulus edwardii
GTCATTACCCCAGTGGGTAGGTTTGTCAGAGAAAACAAGGTTGGCACAGAATAGAGCTGGGTATATAGCTGTCATACTATGTCACTATGAGTAACAAACGACTTGACAGCATATAACAACAATAACAATGCATGGAATGACTGTATAAAATACAAAGTGAGGAAGCAAATGGGGAAGATCCAGTGTGAAGGATCCAGGTGAAAAGACAGGTTAATGATAGGCAAGGTCCAATGATTGATTTTATAAAACATAATATATGAGAATGATTGAATGAAACACAATGTAAATGAATAGTGTGAAACACAATGCACATTAACTTTGTTAGCAAATCAATTTTAAAAAAACTAATAATATAAAAGAAAATGGAAATTCATTCTGCTCAACTTTTATATAATTGACTGGAGGTCAACAGCATTCCCCTACACAATGACTTTGTTTTGGATTCAAGTAGTGTCATATCAGGCAGATGTCTCTCTCATTTAAAATCAGTCTATTCAATTATTAGATTTTTTTGTTTTATGAAACAGTTTTAATATAGTTTTATTGGCTTCAAGGACATAAATATTAAATCTAGACTAAGAAGGCAGAAAATAAGAGTGATTGAAAATAATGTCTTATTTGTCATATTTTTCAATGACATATTTGGTGAATATGAGTCCATTTCTACAGTGACATATGGTAAAATTTGAAAATGAATGATTTGCATTTTATATATCAATGGCATAATTTTGGAAGGAAAAGAAATAGAGTGAATTGAAAAGTAGGGGGAAAACCCAATAACCTACTCATGTGAATGAAAAATAGTGTGAAACGCAATGTATATGAACTTTATAAGCAAGATAATATAAAACAAATAATGAAAAGAGAAAAAAGAAAAACAAGCAAATATTTATTCAAACAAAAAAAATTGAGGAGCAAAATGATGTCAGTTTGAGGATAAAGGTTCACTGGATTCAGGCTGTGATGTTTTCAATCACATGCTATGTGTCTGAGAGCTGGACAGTGAAAGGGGATCACAGTGGAGGAGTAGATGCTTTTGTGCTGTGATGTTGGATAGGAGTAATGAGTACCCCATGAGCTGCCAAAAGAATGGACACTTGTGTGTTGGAGAAAGTGTAATCAGAGTGCTCCTTAGAAGCAAGGATGATACAGCTTCATCTCACATATTTCAGGCATACCTTGGAGAGGGACATCATGCTTGGCAACATAGAAGGATGGCAAAAGAGAGGAAGATCCTCAACCAAATGGACTGACACAGTGACCGCTGCATGGGCTTTAGTGTATTGGAAAATGTTAAGATATCACAGGCAAGACCAGGGTTAAAGTCTGTTGTTCATATGGTCACTATGGGTCCTATTCTACTTGCTGGTATCTAAAGACAAGAAGTTCAAGGTGTGTGAGATGAAGCTTTGTCATACTTGTCCTCAGGAAGCACTCTGCCTGCACTTTCTACAAGACATATTCGTTACAGACATATTCTTTTGGCAGTCCATGGCATCATGGCTCAGGAATATCAATTTGTCTATCATTTTCACTCAGATGCATAGCAGGTGATTGAAAGGACTATGACCTGTATTAGATGCACTTTAGATATTATTGCTTCTCTGTAATTTAGGGACACTGAAAATTATTTATCATTTTCTGAGTACTTGAAAAAAATTTAACTAAACAAATAAGACCCATTTAAGAGTTATTCTTGCTGAAGTACTTTTAATTGTGTAATGTGTTGACAATGCTTTCTTTGATGTAACATTTGAAGACTAAATAAAATGTAGAATTACTT
>NW_006399954.1:11648-12633 GCF_000299155.1 Elephantulus edwardii
CTGCATTCAAGGCATTGGTGAAAAATAAGGTCCTGGGAATAGGTGAGATATTGCTATTAAAACATGGATAATTCAATAAAGTTAGAACTAGCAAATTTAGCAAGTTTCCTAGAAACAACCTTGACAAATATTATAATAAAATGAGATTGCATATACCACTTGGGTAGAATATATATTTTTGAGGAGACCACTCATTATAGCATCAAAAATTGCATCATTTATGATAGAGACATAGACAAAAGGAATGGAATTGAGACCCAGATATTAACGCCTTGATCTATAGCCAGTCAGTGTTTGACAAGGAAGCAAAGCCTATCAAATGGGGAAATGGCAACCTCTTCAACAAATAGTTGAAAATGGCTGGCAAAACTGGACTTCTACTTGCAGAAATCTAAATCAGGATCTCCACCCCTTTGCACAAAAATCAGCTCAAGACGGATCAGAGCTCTAGGATTAAGCTGCAATCCATAAAAATCATAAGAGACAAAATGGGACCAAATTTAGAAGATGTAGTCTGTAGTATAAAGATCCTAACAAACATTGCCAGATATGCATAAACAGGAGAGGGTAACACTGATAAATAGAATCTCTTAAAAATTAAATCAATGTGTGCATCAAATTTTTTTTTTCAGCAGAGTGGAAAGAAAACCTGTTGGCTGGGTGAAAAGAAAACAACTCACATTTGACAATGTCATCTCAAACAAGTAATTCATAATGAAAGTTTACAGAATAGTACAAGACCGCCACAAGAAAAAGGCGGATAACCAAATTACAAAATATGCCAAAGACATAGAAAGACTTTTCATAGAGGAAAACATTCAAATGACTGGCAGAAACATGAAGAGATCCTCAAAATCACTGTCAATAAGAGAGATTCAAATCAAAATCACAGTTAGGTGTTATCTAACTCCTGTAGCAGTGGTAAAGATTAATAGAAGTGATTAGTAAATGTTGAAGAGGTTATGGGGATATTCAAATTCTCATA
>NW_006399954.1:13522-14071 GCF_000299155.1 Elephantulus edwardii
AAGAAAAAATAAAACATTCTTATAAGAAGATCATTCTAAAAGTCTTGTAATTATGTTAATGTGTTATTAGAAAAAGTAAATACTAAATAAAATAAGACAGCGAAGAGAGATATTGTATATATTTGTATAATGCTATTTATACAAAATCAGAAAATAGACTAAACTCTAGTACAGGTTATACAAATTTGAAGAAAATATGTCTATTAAAATGAAACCTCTTGTATTAAGATTCACTCACTCATTCTTTGTCTTCTGGTTGGAACCAGCTCATAGCTGAACCTCTACTGTAAATGCACAAGAGGAAATATACAGTTTTTCTCCCTCCAAGTCAATATTGGATCTGAACCACAAGACAGGCTCAGTTAGCAGCAGAACTCCCTATAAATTATGCCACCAGGTCTCCCTTGCATTACAAGGAGAACAGTGATTTTCTCATTTCTATTTATTTTTAGTTTTACTTATTTTGGTATTGTTGAGAATATACACAGCCACACAGAGAATTATTCAATTACTCATAATTTTTTTTTTTACCAATTAAGCTAAACTGTT
>NW_006399954.1:14344-15765 GCF_000299155.1 Elephantulus edwardii
AAATCATATATTCTTTTTAAACAGTTCTTTCCTTCATCTCTTTCAACAAAGTGTTTATTATTTATCTTTTCTCAGTTGCCCCCGAACTCCTATAGCAGTTCTGCTGTACAACAGTGGCATTATGCAGTATTTATTCTTTTGTGATTGAGATATTTCACATAGCATAATATCTTCCAGGTCTGCCCATCTTGTACAATATTTGATTTTCAGTGTTGTTTAGTATTCCATTGTGTGAATATACCACAGCTTCTCTACCCATTCATTTGTTGATGGGCACTTGGATTGTGTCCATCTCATTGCTATTTTGAACAACACAGCAATAAATATGGGTCTGTCTGGATGACAGGTCAGGTTTCTTTAGGGTATATTCCCAGTAGTGAAATTGCTGGGGCAAATGGTATTTCTATTTCCAACTCTTTGAGAAAATGCCATACTATCTTCCACAGTGAATGCACCATTTTATACTCCCACCAACAGTGAAGAAGAGTTCTAAATTCTCCACAACCTTGCCAGTATTTCTTGTTTACGGCTCTGGTGAACTTTGTTGTTGTTATTTGGATGAGATGATATCTCACAGTTGTTTTTATTTGCATGGCATCCACTTCCTAAACAACATGCTTCTGGAAACTCTATGAGCTTTAATAAATCTCCATAGTTATAGAAAGGCGTCAGGCCTTTTGTTCATAGGGTCACTATGAGTAATGCTCAACTTGATGACAACAACAGCAACTTTGAGATAGAGATTTTGTACATTTCATCATGTGGGGATTTTGCCATCTAAGTGTCTTCTTCAGTGATTTGTCTATTAAAACCTGTGCCCATTTTTCAGTTGGATTGTATACATTTATCTTGTTGAGATCCTGGAGTATTTTATAAATTTCAGATATAAGTCCCTTATCAGATATGTTATTACCAAATATTTTTCCCCAGTCTGTAGATTTCCTTTTTATCCTGCTGGAGAAGTCTTGATGTGCATAGAGATTTAATTCTTTGAAGGTCATTAATATATTTTCTTCTTTTCTGTGTGTTGGTTTTTCAGGATTTTTGGAAGACTATTCACATTGTGGATTAGGGCTTTTAGAATTCTTCCAAGTTTTCTCTGATGAACTATATAGTCTTTAATCCACTTTGAGTTGGTTTTTGTGAATGGTGTGAGGTGTTGGTCTTGCTTTAGTTTTTTACTGACAGTTTTCAATTTTGCCAACACCATTTGTTAAGTAGACTTTTGTTCCCCCACTTAACTGATTACATCTCCTTGTCAAACATCAGTTGACCATAGGTAGATTAGTTGATTTCTGGATTCTCCCTTCTATTCCATTGATCGGTCACTGTACTAATACCACACTGTCTTGACTACTATGGCTGTGTAGTAGGATTGAGATCAAGGAGTCAGATGCCTCCTACCTTGTTTCTCTTTTTCA
>NW_006399954.1:16825-24410 GCF_000299155.1 Elephantulus edwardii
TTGTTGTTAGCAGTTTATTTTATTTTTCAATTTCTTCTTTTGTAATGAGTCTGTTCAGGTGTTCTGTTTCAGTTTGTATCAGTGTAAAGTTTCTAAGTATTTGTCCATTTCCTCTAGGTTTTCATGTTTGTTTGAGTACAGTTTTTCATAATATTCTATTGTTAACCATTTTATTTTACTCGGTTCTGTTGTGATATGGCCCCTTTCATTTCTCATTTGGATTATTTGTGTCTTCTCTTTCTTTTTCTTTGTTAGTTTTGCTAGGGGTTTGCCAATTTTATTGACCTTTTAGAAGAACCAATTTCTAGTTTTGTTGATGGCTTAAACTTTTTTTTTTCTTCTGGTTTTTTATTTCATTTCATTCTGCCCTAATTTTTTATAATTTCAGGTTTTTTAGAGGGTGTCAGATTTTCTGGCTGTTCTTTTTCAATTTATTGGACATGTTGGGTTAACAATTCAATTATAATTTTTTTTTGTTCACTTTTGATGTGTTTGTTTTTTGGTGTAAAGTGACCTCTAAGTAATGCTTTGGCTGTTTTCCAGAGGTTTTGGTAAGTTGTGTTTTCATTATTTGTTCCAAGAATTTTCTATTTCATTTCTTAATTTCTTCTAGTACCCACTCATGTTCAGCTTACAAGTGCTTAGTTTGTTTCTCTTTTATCCTCTTGTTATTAATTTATAATTTTATATAATTGTGGTCTCAGAAGATGTTTTGTTTTCTTGTCTATGTTTTTTAAAATTTATTGATGCTTACCTTGTGACTTAAAATGTAATCTATTCTGGAGCATGTCCCATGCACAATGGAGAACAAGGGATACTGTGTGCTCTTTTTTGTGTGCATTAACCTTTATACATCTATGAGATCCAGGTAGTTTATTGTGTGATTTCTTCTTATATATTTGTTGAGTTCCTTTCTGGTAGTTCTGTCTTTTCTTGAGAGTGATATGTTGAAGTTCCCTACCACTGTAATGGTGTTGTCTATTTCTTTTATCAGTTCTTTTAATATTTGTTTTGTATATTTTGCAGCTCTATCATTTGGCACATAGATATTACTGGTATGTCTTCTTGGTCTATTGATGGTTTAAACATTTTATAGTGCTCTTCCTTGTCCTTTGTGGTAGTTTTTGCATTGAAATATACTTTATCAGAGATTAATATCACTCATTCTGCTTTTCTTCTGGTTGCTATTTGCTTGGTATAGTTTTTACCCCACCATTTTAATTTTAGTCATTATTTATCTTCACTTTTCAGGTAGACAGCATATTGATGGGTTTTCTTTTCTTTTCTTTCTTTCTTTTTTTCCCTTTTAGTGCAGTCTGCTGCTCTCTTTCTCTTCAATGGTGCATTCAGGGTAACTTTTGAGAAGTTAGATATTATTGCTATCATATTTTGAGTTCTTTTTGGTGTTCTTAGTGGCTACTTTGGTCAATTCTGCATTTTGTATTTTTTTTTTTTTTGCATGTCTGTAAGAAGGACTTCTTTCAGTATTTCCTGCAACACTTGTTTTGTTTTTACAAAACCCCTTCAATTTTGCTTTTCTTAGACTATCTTGATATCTCCTTCATATTTGGTGGACAGTTTTGCTGGGTACAGTATTCTTGATTGACAGTTGTATTCTTTGAGTGTTTTATATATGTCATTCCTCTCACATCTTGCTCGAATCATTTCTGCTGAGAAATCTGCACTTAATCTTATTTTCTCTCCCTCATAGTTTGCTCTTTGTTTCTCCCTAGCTGCTTTCAGAATTCTCTCTATCTTTGGTCCTTGAAAATTTAACTATGATATGCCTTGGTGTTCTTTTTTGGGGGCATATTCTACCTGGTGTTCCCTCAGCTTCTTGAATATATATTCTCTCATTCTTCATTATGCCTGGAAATTTTTCTTCTAGTAATTCTTCCACAACTTTCTCAGTTCCTTTACTTGCTTATTCCTGTTCTGGGATTCAGATTATGCACATGCTATTCCTCTTGATGGTGTGACACATTACTCTTAGTCTTTCTCCTTTTTTTCTTCCTTTTTGATTCTGCTTTTTGTTCTAGCACATCAGTGGTGAGAATTCTATGTTCTATTTCAGGGACTCTGTGCTCCATCTCTTCAAATGGGTTCATATGTCCCTCCAACATGTTGACAGCATCTTAAACATTGGTCCTCATGTTCTGGAGTGCAGTTTCTTGATTTTTCAGAGCTTCTAATGCCTTATTTGTTTTATATGCATTGTTTGTTTGTTTTAAATTCCCCTTGGTTTTTGCTTGCAATGGCCTGTAATTCTTCAAGTTTGTCTTTTACCCATTGAAAATATTCAATCATTGTTCTTTTGAATTCTATGTCAGAAAGTTCCATCAGACTGCCTGTCTTCAGCAAGTCCATTGATACTGTGTCATTATTTGGAGGTGACATCTTGTTTTGTGTTGGGTGTGAGGTAGTCTGTTTCTTCTGTGTTATTGCTATGGTAGAGTTTTTCATGCCCAAGGCATTTGTAGTCTCTTGTTTTGATAACCTTGGCTCAGGAACTCACTTTCATTGCTATGGTAGAATATTTCATGCTTGACACCTTAACAGTCTCTATTTCTGATAACTTTGGTTCAGGAACTCGCTGTTCCAGATGAAGTCAGCATAATTACCCTGCCTGATTTTATCTCTGATCCTTTTACTCAAGGGAAGACTTGTTTTAGCTGGGGACAGATCTGGCCTGCAAATTAGCAGCTTTCTATGTCAGGCAACTGCCATAGTTAGGCTGGTCCAAAGGGTCCGCAGCTCAAGGGATCTCAAGCTCTGGGAAAAGGGAGGAAATGGCTTCACCTGTAATAATGGTGTTTCTGGCAAAATTCAGAGGGGTGGCAGTAGGTCATCCTCTAGATGTTGGGGCTGAGGTATCCAGGTGGTTGGGCCATGGCCTAGTGCTCTGGACAGGAAAACAGTCAGACCACACTAAGAAATTTTTAAGACAGCTATCTGGCTAATCAACTGGCCTAGTTCAAGCCGGTGGCAATTTTGCATTTTCATACATTAAGGGAAAGGTTTTGCTTGTTTGTTTTCTTTCATTCTCATGTTATTCAGATTACGTAGCAGTTGAAATAACTTAATTATCATTTGAAATAATCTTTGAATCTCAAATTTTGAAAATACTGTTTTCCTGAGTCAGATAATATAATGCAGAATAAATTGTTCTTTATGGTAGGCTTAAAGCAACAACAGAAACACTGCAAGTCAAATACCAGGTTAGAAGCCAGGATAACAAGTGCCTCCAAGACTGCCTGATTGTTTAAGAAAAGAAAAATAAAACATTTGGAATTGAGGTTGAGAACGAGTAGAATATATTTACCATGAGTAGCAAAAATATGTCATTTTTGTTTCCATATCAGCACTGTTAATAAACATCTTTGCAATGTGTGAAAATCAGAGAAAGGAGCAATTGTGATTACCAATAAAAATATATTAGCATTAACATGTGACAATGATGATGCTGTTGTTATAGCTGATTCTACCTCATGACCATCCATGTATGTATAACAGAACTGCTCCATAGAATTTTTTTCTTTTATTAATTTTAAAGATCATTTACAGAAATTTTGGATTTCCATTCATTCATTATTGTATTTTTCTCCTTGGCTCCAAAGAATTTTTAAGGGTGTAGGATTTTAGAAGGAGATTATCCAAACTTTTTCCAGTGAGCCACTGGGTAAATTCAAATTGCCAACCTTAAGTTAGTATCTGAATCCTTGTACTATTCAGGGACCTAAGTGACTATATGAGGTGCTTAAAATATCTAGATGATTTGTTCTCACAGTAATAGATGTGCTAGTTACTACTGTATCCATCATTGAGGAAACATAACAGGGGATGGTGACACTTCTGTTCCTCCCACTGGATAGGTCAGCTTGGAGATAAAAAATGTTGCATTGATGAAAAGACTTGGTGAAGTTTCTACTCCAGACTGAAACTGCTTTACTCATTTCCCTTTAAGCAGAGTATAGTGTTACTTATAAGTAATGGAAAATTTCCAAGTATAACATTTCTGTTTCTCCTTTTCAAGCATCAGTTAGATTATTCACCCAAAACAAGTTTCAAACTCCTTCTGCTACCCGATAAAGGAAAGTATATACATATGGAGACATCTGAACATCAGGAGATGGTGATGTTACTAGATATAACAACCTAGATTCTTACCTTAAATAAAGAGTTCAACTAAGAGGCTCAGATAAAATAAAATTTTAAAAAGGAAATTTAAAGTAATTTTTATTACAGTGATGATGGCAATAGATCTGCTACAGAGCTTCTAGTCACAGGCACTCCACATGGGGGAAAAAAATCTACATGGCTGGAGTGCTTTAGTTTTTGTAAAGGATGAAATTCAGAAGCCAAATGGCCAATGAGATTGTAAGATTCTGCTTATTTCTTTATTTGGAACTTAAAGAATAGATGTCTTTTTATAGGCTCTACAGTCACTACAAAGACAGAGGAGGAAGAAAGACCAAAATGGATGTCAGGAGAAGCTCTGACTATTGCACTGAAGCACAGAGAAGCCAAAGAAGAAGGAAGAATTCAAGATACTAAAGAGCTGAACAAAAAATTCCAAAAGGCAGAGCAGGACGACAAAGTAAAATATTACAATGAAATGTGCAAGAGGCTGGAGTCAGAAAATCAAAAGGGCCGAACTCACTCAGCATTTCTTAAGTTCAAGGAACTGAAGAACAAATTCAAACATCAAGTTGCTAAAATCAATGATGCTTTAGGAAGAGTACTAAATGATTCAAGAAGTATTGAGAGAAGATGGAAAGAATATACTGAGTCACTGTATTGAAAGGAATTGGCAGACATGGAAAAATTTCATGGTGATAAAGGAAGAATTTCAAACTGCTTTGAAGAAAATAGAAAAAAAAAGGCCCCAGGAATAGATGGTATACGAATTGACGTATTTCAGCTAACAGATGTTGCCCTGCACATTCTCACCAAGTTGTGTCAAGAAATCTGGAGAACAACCACTTGGCCAACTGACTGGAAGAGATGCAAAGAAGGGTGACCCAACAGAGTGTGGAAACTATAGAAGAGTATCACTGATTTCACATGCAAGCAAGATTCTACTGAAGATTATCAAAAAGAAGTCCAGGCTGGGTTTAGAATGGGTCATGGTACTAGGGATATTGTAGCTAATGTTGGATGGATCTTAGCTGAAAGCAGGGAATACCAAAGCAATGTCTATCTGTGTTTCATTGATTATACAAAGGTTTTTGACTGTGTGGACCGTAACAAACTGTGGGTGAGTCTGAGAAGAATGGGGATACTAGAACACTTGACTGTGCTAATGCAAAACTTATACTTGGACCAAGAGGCAGTCATCAGAACAGAGCAAGGAAACACTCCATGGTTCAAAATTGGAAAGGGTTTATGCCAAGGATGTATCCTATCTCCATACTTTTTCAACCTGTATGCAGAACAGATTATCTAGTAAGCTGGGCTCTATGAGGAAAAGTGTGATGTCAGGCTTGGTAGAAGATCTACCAACAGTCTTAATTAAGCTTATGACACAACCTGCTTGCTGAAACTGAGGAGGACCTGAAGAGCTTGTTGCAAAGGGTCATGGACTGCAGCCTTCAATATGAATTGAGGCTCAATATCAAGAAGAGAAAATTTCTCAACACTGGGCCAATTGGCAGCATCAGGATGGATGGTGAAGAGATTGAGATTATTCACAGTTTTAGTTTGCTTGGCTCCACAGACAACAGTCTTGGCACCAGTAGGCAAGAAATTAAAAGACGAATTGCAATGGAAAAGTCTTCTGGTACGGATCTCTCTAAAGTACTGGAGAGCAACAGTTTCACTCTGGAGACTAAGGTGCCATGGTCTTTGAAATCTCTTGTTATGAGTCGAAGAGTTGGACAATGACTAAGGAGAATAGAAGGAAAATTGTTGCCTTTGAGCTGTGGTGCTGGTGAAGAGTATTGAGTGTACCATGGACTGCTAAGAAAACAAACAGGTTCATCCTAGAGAGGGTTAAACCGGTCTGCTCCTTGGAGGCAAGGGTTCTGAGGCTTCATCTAACATACTTTGGACATATTGTAAGGAGGGACCGGTCCATAGAGAGGGACATCATGCTTGGGAGGGTGGAGGGACAGCAAAGAAGGGGAAGACCCTCTTTGAGGTGGGTTGATTCAGTGACTGGGGTAATCAAGGTGGGTGTGTCAGAGACAGTGCGATTGGCACAGGACAGAGCAGGGTTTAGGGCTGTTATATATAGGGTCGTTATGAGTCACAAGTGACTCAACTGCACATAACAACAACAATAACAACTGATGTTGTGCACAGTTGGTTCCTCAAGATAGATTTGATGCAGAGGATTTTGCGATGCATACCACTGCTTACCATGGGATTGAGAGATGGGAGATCTCCTCGCATTTGATTTAAAGCTTCTTAAAACTCACTAAGTGGTTAGCTATGAAAGGCTCTGACTCTATGACAATCAGAATGAGTGAATGCATACACTGTGTATCCAAGTCCTTGATTTGATTCCTCTTCCTGGTAAATAACAAGCTTGGGAAGGTCAGCTCTCAGGAAAAGTTATATTTCTGAGCATGCTGCAAGAACTGACTTCCACTAGTTTCTCTTGTTTTTAATGAAGTTAATCTGTAAAGAATAAAGTCTATAAAGGAGAATTAATTTAAAGTCTGTAAACTAAAATTAGCAACTACCTGATATTTATGTATATCAGAGTTTAAGATAATTAGAGGATATAACGAGAGGCTGAGGTGAAATTCCCAGAGAGAGTGTATAGATTTTTCAAAAGCACTATATGCACTGTTACCCAAAGGTAACTATTCTATCCCTACTGTAGATATTTACATTATTTTGTTTTATTGTAATAGGAAACCTCATAAAAATAAAGGATCATTAAACTTAATAAGAATATTTTAGGCTTTCTTTTGCATTTCCTCAAAAAAGTTGAAAATAGGAACTGCCTATGGTCCAGCTATTACACTACTTGGAATATATCCCAAGAAATTAGAACTGAGAGACAAGTGGAGATTTGTACACCAATGTTCATAGTAGCATCATTCACCATCACAAGAACATGGAAACAAACCAAATGTCCAACCACAATTGAATGAATTGAGAAATTGTGGTACAATACACAATGAAATACTATGTAGCACCCAGGTTCAATGATTTTGAAAAACACTACATAATGTGGGAGAGACTGGAAAGCATTATGGTGAGTTAACCAATTCAGTGTCATAACGGAAGATTAAGAACATTAATGTAAAAATAGAAGGATAACTAATAAAACATGTATGGAAATCCAAAAGGTGGAAAGAATGGGAGCAGAGAGGTGAGGACAGGTAGGGCAAAATCACAAGATTTCACAATTTTGTGAGTGAAGGAGAGAGGGTAAAGGAAATGGGAAAGTTCTAACAGGTACTTGAAAAGATTGGATAATGGTGGACATAGTCCAATGATGACTATTTTCATAAAATATAATGTATGAAAATGATTGTATATAACAATATGAATGAAAAATAGTGTGTAACACAATGAATATGAACTTTGTAAGCAAACCAATATAAAATATATTTTAAAAACTTAATATTTT
>NW_006399954.1:24916-25973 GCF_000299155.1 Elephantulus edwardii
CCCTTTAATTTTTCTGTAAATTAAAATTACATTTACTTCCTTAAAATGTTAAGAGTTTAAAATTCTCTTGTACACAACTCTTTGCTTCCTAGGGTTGAATTTAGAGTAATAAAAATCTATTTAAACTCATAAGAAAAGACTATGTAGAATCAAATATTAGCTTGTAAATGATTCAGATAGTTCTGTTTGTTTTAAAATTATTTTCTAGGAGATAGGATTAATGCTTTATTTTATGGTAATAATCTAGTCATAACTTGACCAAAAAAATGTCATTAGTATTTGCCAGGACCCACTCATCTTAACACAATTTTATGTATTTTTTTTAAAAACAAAACTATGAAGAGTGGGTATTATTATTACTTTATTTAAAGTAAGAGGAAATGAAAAAAAAGAAGTTATTAACCTTTTATTCAAAACTGAAAAACTAGCATGAGGGTATCAGGCAACTGAACTGTAGCCTTTACTAGTTGAAATTACATGAGTTAAATTTTATTTATTTATTTTTTTTAATAGTAAAAAGGAAGAAGTTCAAGTTGCTCTGAAAGAATTAGTGAAATGCAAGGTCCCAGGAATCAATGGCATAATAATTGACATATTTGAATAAACAGATGCTGCCTTGGATGTGCTCACTAAGTTGTGCCAAGAAATCTGGAGGACAACCACCTGGCCATCTGACTAGAAGGGATATATATTTGTTTCCATTCCGAAGAAAGGTGGCCTGGCATAGTACAGAAAGTATTGAATAATACTACATGCAAGCAAGATTCTGCGGAAAATTATCCAAAATGACTGGAACAGCACATCAACAGAGAACTGCCAGAAGTGCAGGCTGGGTTTAGAAGAGGCTGTGGTACTAGGGATATTATAGCTCATGTTAGATGGATCTTAGCTGGAAGCAGGGAGTACCAGAGGAATGTCTATTGTGTTTTATTAACTATGCAAAGGCATTTGACTGTGTGTATCATAGCAAATGGTGGCTGACTCTGAGAAGAATGAGAATCCCAGAACACCTGAATGTGCTTATGGGAAACCTATAATTGGACCAGGAGGTAGTCTT
>NW_006399954.1:28393-37208 GCF_000299155.1 Elephantulus edwardii
GGAGCTGCCTTTTGGAATCTTCTGTTAAGCTCTTTTAGTATCTGGAATTCTACCATGGACTACTAGAAGGACAAACAGGTTGGTCCTAGAAAGGGTGAGACCAGGCTGCTTCTTTGAGGCAAAGATTCTGAAGCTTTCTCTTACATACTTTGGATATGTTGCAAGGAGGGACCAGTTCTTGGAATGGAACATCATGCATGAGAGCGTGGAGGGATAGTGCAAGAGAGGAAGACCCTCAAGGGAATGGATTGATTCAATTACTAGGATGATGTGCGTAGGTGTGTCAGAGACAATAAGGTTGGCACAGGATAGAGGAGGATTTAGAGCTGTTGTACATGAGTTGTAGAAGATTCAATGTCACATAAGAAAAACAACAGTAAAAGCTTTGTTATAGCTTTGTGAATCAAAGGATAAAAGTCCACTTTAGCATAACTATAGCTTATTACTATTATTATAATTATAATAATGTTAACTGTGGAGAAGGGGGAAAATATCAGCAACTTTTGTAACATTTTTTTTTATTGGTTTGCTTACAAAGTTTGTATACTATGAGTTTAAATTACTTGCTATGTATCGGAGAGCTGGACAATAACCAAGGATGACAGAAGTATAGGTGTCTTCAAGTTATGGTTCTGGAGAAGAGTCTTGAACATACTGTGGACTGCCATGAAAATAAATATGTCTGTCTTGCAAAAGGTGAAACTAAGTTTCTCCTTGGAGGCTAGGATTTTGAAGGTCAGTCTCACATACTTTGAGCATGTGGCCAGGAGGGATCTTAGAGGGTCTTTTGGGAAGGATATTATGCTATTATGTTATTCACTATAAACTTATTTAATTCACAGATGTGTTTTTCTTTCATTTCAAATAGAACTAAGAAGCAAAGAAAATACATGAAAGACTCAAAAAAGATAACTAGACTAAGAAAGATATAACTAAGGATGTGTGTTAATAAAAACACATTTCATCCTAATTTTTTAACAATGTGTATATGTCTCTGCAGACACATACAAATATGTTCATATACATGTGCATGTACAGACAAATGCATACTTACGTGTTTGTGTGTAAAGGTATGTGTACATGAATTTTGGATGAAAATGAGAAATGCTTTAAAAGCAACATCACAGACTTTTTTAAAAATTATTAAGGAGAAAAAAACCCTTAAAACAGTCCTTCATCAGGAAGTACCTTTGTTAAGTTTTGACAAAAAATATTGCACATCTTTGAATAGTCACTTTTGCCAATATTAGGTAAGGTGTTTAACATATATCCCCATGGGATATTCATAATAGCCTTACAAAGAAATTATTAAAATCCTATTTTGAAGATGAATGAAAAGAGACTCCGAGAGAATTGCATAGTTGGGGAGTCTGTATTAACATGCCTTTGATACAGACCAGAGTAATATAAAAATCTATCTTTCTTCACTTCCTCATTTAATTCTTATAACTTCCAAATAATTTAAAGAACAGAGAGTTCACAAATAGAAAGTCACACTTCTATTTTATTACTATTGCTATCATATGTGGCATATTTTCTACTGATGTACAGCAGAACAAGAATACACCTACCTAGCTAATATCAGTAAATGTAAAAAGTCCTGCTAGCAGTCAGGATGTACAATTTATCAATATCTGAAGAACTTACTCGCCCACTCATGCAGTTCCATTGAGGTAGTTCTGATTCATAGTGATTATCCATTGAGTTTCTGAAGCTGTAAATCACATGGGAAGCAGAATTTCCATCTTCTCCCAAGAAGCCATTTGTAAACACAACTACCTAGCCTTTGGGAAAGCACCATAACTTAATACAGTTGCCACCAGAAAACCATTATTGGAAGATATTAAGTAATAAAACCTAATTGTAATGTGTTAGCTAAAATATTAATCTCAAAATTGACTCTATGTTAAATAACTTGTAAGGCTTCTGGTTATTGTTAAGTGCCGCCGAGTCACAGAAGACTCATAACAACCCTATGAGGGAGAGTCCTTGATGCTTGGGTGCCTTTCTTCTTCTCTCCAGGTTCATAGGGTTTCCGGAGGCAAGTTATTATGGAAGTGGATGCTACTCCTCCTTCCAAGCTTCTTTTAATCGGGGAGCTCCACCCCACTCTCTGTCCACATTGGGTAGTCCACCATTAACGCATTTGACACACCAGTGTCACAGTGTTCAGCCTCACAGCAACCACAAGTGACCGCGCTGTATGGTAACTTGTACACCAGGGCTATATGACCTAGAGGAATGTCTGAACAGAAACAATGAAAGACAGGCCCGAGGGCCGTGGATTAAAAAGCACCCACCTTCGGCTTGGTAGCATCGCTTTCTGTCCACTGGGCCAGCTGATCTCTCTCTCCAACTTTCAAGGGTACCCTAATCTTTATTTAGATATCTAGGGGGCCCTGGTAGCCTAGTGGTAAGAAACTGTGCTACTACTACAAAGAAACATGGTTCAAATCCACCAGCTGCTTCGTGGGTGAAGCAGTTTCCTCTTGTGTGGTTTACTGCCTCTGAAAACCCACTAGATCGTTAGCTATGGGTAAGTTTCAACTTAATGGTACTCAACCACAACAACCATAAATATGGAAATACAAATTTTGAATGTTATTAATGCTTTTTGTGAACCTTTAAACTTATAAATCTCAGAGTCAGTTTTAAAACAAAGATAAATAAATTCACACACAGAATAATCTTTTACTGCAGGAAATTTTTACAATGATAACAAAATGCACTTGTATAAAGATCCACTAGAGTATAAGAATAATTGTAAATATTTCAGAGTAGTGGTCACATCAGACAGAAATCTTCACATTCACTACAAGAAAAAGCATTTTT
Source organism: Elephantulus edwardii (assembly GCF_000299155.1). NCBI lineage: Eukaryota > Metazoa > Chordata > Mammalia > Macroscelidea > Macroscelididae > Elephantulus > Elephantulus edwardii. Next base: position 31,226 of record NW_006399954.1, read on the forward strand.
AAACCCCACATGTCTAGGTTTATGATATCAGCTCCCTTCAAAGCAATGGCTTCCAGAAGGTTTCCAGATTTGACAGAAGATGAATTTAGTTCCCCACATCAGGTCTGATGACCTGGCCCCCGATGAGATACATTGACTTGTTTTTCTTCCTTGAGTAATATCTTCTCTACGTGGCAGATAGCAGAGATGGTATCTGGAAGGTGATTTGGTGAAAATGGTGGTAATTTAGTGGCAATTGCTATGGCTTCTGTACCCCAGTGGGAGTCATTCTGTTCCATCATAAGCACAAGCTTTGATCAAACATCCAAGTAGGGAGGTGTGTGTGCTCAACATGAAGTTAAGTTGAAGAAATGGGTAAAACATGCAGAGCTGATTCCAACTTAACAGGCCAGACTGCACAAAATGTGATGTGGATACACATCGAGATGCAGGACTGTGGAGAGGGTTTAGATTAAATAACATCTGCCGCTACCCTCAGTTTTCTTTCTCACCTGTTCCCTGTGATTCCTGGATGAGTGAGGGAAGTAATATGCAAAGACGGAGAAAATGAAACTAAGTTCTCATTCAGCTTTGTTAAGAAGATTTGAAAGCTTCATTAACAAGCTATGAAACCTTGACCTTGGAGTTTTCTGATGGATTGTTTACATTTTAATTTGTGATTTTAATAACTCAAAACATTATTTTTTGAGAGAAGAAAGAAATATTTATCTTATCATTAAGAGCACATGGGGCGGGGGAAGAAGCACATAGGAGAGAATACCTGTAACTGTTACTGAACTTAGAACCACAATAAATAGAATAAAATTATTTGTTCATGTTAACGAAAATGACAAAACATTCCTAAATTTCATTTGTCTGTTAGATTTATTTTTCTTTTTTTTCCAAACAAACCTTAAGTAAGAGCATGTATAGGCCAACATTTTGTTTTGCCTAATGAAATTGAAAACTCATCGACACAAATGATTTAAATTGAAATAAATGTTAGTGAATTTACCATAGATGTAAAGAAATATACTCTTTAGGTTCCTACTTCCATAGTCCTTCCAAGGAGATATCTTTGAAAGAGAGCAATGCATTCTTGTCATCTTGAGTGTTGTTTTTTGTGGTTGTTTTTTTTTTTTAATTTGCAAGATATATATGAACTGTAACTGATCATTTCTTTCTAGTTCATCTTCTCTATTCCATTTCTTCATGATGTCATCTTGAATGTTCAGAAAATATCTACTCAATGGAGAATTGAGTTAGGAGTTCATTTAGTTTTGATACAGTGGGAAATTTTTCTAAATTTTGCAGCCGTTTCTGTATCTATGAATAGAAGTCCTTTTGTAGGAAATGGTTTCAGGAACAATTCTCTCTCCCGTTGCACCAACTTACTCAGCTTTGTAAAACAAGCATGACCAATGCCACCTACCAGACGTGGATAGAGTATGCTGTTGTGTTTTTATGTGCCATGAAGACACCTGCAACTCATAGCGACCATATCTATAGCTTTCAACCCTACTCTATGCTGAGCCAGTCTCACTGATTCTGACACACTTACACCCATAAGCCCAGTTACTGTGTCAATCCATCTTATCCAGGATTCTTCTTCTCTTGCACTGTCCCACTACCTTTATAATCATGATGTCCTTCTTCAAAGACTGACTCCTCCTGGCCACATGGCCAAAACACATAAGACGGGGCTTCAAAACCCTTATCTCCAAGGAGAAATTTGGTGTCATCCTCTTCAAAGCAGATTTGTTTGTTCTCTTGGTGGTCCATGGTGTCAATACACTTCTCCAGCACTACAACTCAAAGACATCATTTTTTTTCTCTTCTGTCATCCTTAATCATTATCTAGTTCTTTTTTTGCATAGTAAGTAATTGCAAAAATCATGGCCTGGGTTATGCACACCTTAGTCTCTAGACTGACATCTTTGCTCTTTAGCATTTTTGAGAGGACCCCTGATAGGAGACTTCCTCAAAGCAATTACTCTTTGGATTACCTGGCTTCTGGTGTCAAAAATGTTGATTGTGGAGCTGAGGCAGCTGAAACTGTTAACAATTTCAATCTCTTCTCTATCTATCATGATACTGTCAATTGATTTATTTTTAAGTTGTTTTTTTTAATTGAATTTTCATAATTCTTGTTTAAAACTCATAGTTGTCCTGCAATTTTGCTATCTGGGTAGCTGGGACAACACAAGCACAATGAATTAGCAAGTACTTTAAGATCAATGTTTTAGATCAGTTAATTTGGTGACAATGACGAAGTGAAGTGGAGAAATAAAGATATTCTAAAAATTAAAGCATGACTTTAAACTGGACTTATCAACAGCAACAAAAAATTAGATAGGAAGGGGGTTATTCTGATGCAAAACTAGTGGAAACTGTGCAAATAAGCAAGACTTAAACACCACCTCATAAGGAGCTTCATGGTGCTAAGGCTTTGTGAGGAGATTTCACACTATAATATGAGATTTAAATGCTTCAGAAATGGGAAAGTTTTTAAAACAGCATTAAGTTTTCCTGAAAATGACAAAATGTAGGTATTAGTTTTACAACTTTGGGACTGAAAAGTGTACATGTTTTGTTAATTTTAAAAATTCTTATTGACTAGGTGTATTTTATGTAATTGATCTGAAAATCTAACATAACATGGATATTGCCTGAGATATTGCATGAGGAAGGATTCAGAGATTTCAGGAAGTGCATACAGATGTGGGAAGACTTACTATGTTCTTTTGTCAGATTGGTCTTTTGTTCTTTTCACCAAGCTTCCTAATTAGATGGATAATTCTCTCTTCTCTGAAGATTAGATTACATGAAAATGTGCAGTGAGAGCTGAGACAGACATATGAAAGGTTCAGTAAGAGCTAACACAAGAAGATAAAATACGATTGCTGCTGTTGTTGCTGTGTACTATAGAGTCAGAACTGACTCATAGCTGACCCTCTGGAGGATTTTCAGAAGCATCTAATTGCACAGGAGGAGACTGTCTGCCCTTCTCCAGCAGAGCAGCTGGTGGACTTGAACTGCATGCCTTTAGTACTGCAGTGCAGCTTCTTGCCACTAGGCCAACTGAGCCCCCTAAAATACAATAAGATTTTGGAATAATATTTTATATCAACAGGCACATGATACATTTTTCAGCTACAGTTTTATTTAATAATTCATATACGTATCCATTAGTTCATTTTTTACTATTTCATTACACATCTATCACATGTATTTAGAACCAAGAAAGTTATGATATTGATATTTTTCTGTGAAAATATTTAAGACATTCCAAAGGAAAAATAATGTTGTTGTTCTTACTGTTTCTATCAAGTTGGAAATGACCTATAGCTAACACTCCAGAAGGTTTTCAGAGACATTAAATTGCACAGGAGGAAATTTCCCATCTTTCTCTCATGGAGCAGCTGGTGAATTAGAACTATATGCCTTTATGTTGGCATTGTAGCTCCTTACCTCTAGGCCACCAGAGTCTCTATTCCAACAAAGACCAACACTACATTTTTGCTACAACATAAAAACAATCATATACCAGCACTTTAGAATGAACCTAAGTAAATAATTTGAAGTTAGTTGACATTTGAGGAAAAGAAACAACACTGAATAAGTTTTAATAATGTTTTGCCTAAGCTATACTTCCTGTCTATCTGTTCTCCAGGGAGAAATCCATGGTTCTATTGGTTTGATAAATCAAAAGACAGAGACAGTGGTAGTAACAGAAACACTGCGTTATTAGGACCAGACTAGTGGGAAGGAGGTCTGAAATAGAAGCACAAAAGATAACATCAAAGTATTTTCACAAACTATTCAAACCTTTAGTTGACACCTAGCTGACACATGTTGTGTTGTTAAGTGCCGTCGAGTCTTAGGCCACTCATAGTGACCCTAAGAATGAAAGTCCTTGACACTTACGTGCATGACTTTTATCCTTTCTCTAGGTTCATAGGGTTTCCAGAGGCAAGCTATTTATGAAAGTGGATGCTACTCCTGCTTCCAAGCTTGTTTTAACCGGGTAACACCACCAAACACTGTCCACCATGGGTAACCGTTATCACAATTGACACAGTGTTCAGCTGAACACATGGAGAGGATAAAATCCAATCAAATCAACTGAAGTTAAAAGAACTAAATTGACATTTAACCTGTAACTCTGCTTAGGGAAAAAGTATGAGTGAAATTAACTCATAGCTTATATTTAAAAATAAAAATTAACCTCTTCCAAGGAAGATGAGAAAATTAGAAGCTTCTACATAATATTCTACACAATACCAGGGAGTTTTGTTGGACTACATAGTAGGGAATTGTACTGTCTTTGAGCTAGGCACATGGTTTGAATCCACCAGCTGCTCCTTGGAAGAAAGATGAGCAATCTTCTTTGTTGTGATTAATTTTCTCTGAAAACCAGCTGGAGAATCAGCTATGAGTTGGTCTCAACTCAATGTTGTTGTGTTGCTGTTGTTATGTGACATCAAGTCGCTTACAACTCATAGCGACCCTATGTACAAGAGACCTAAACGCCGTGTTATCCTGTGCCAACCTGGCAGTCTCAAACACACTCATTCCCACCACTCCAGTCACAGAACTGATCCATCTCATCAAGGGTCTTCCTCTCCTGCACTGTCGCTCCACTCTGCCAAGCATGATGACCCTCTCCAAGGACCAGTCTCTCCTTGCAACATGCCCAAAGTATGCCAGATGAAGCCTCAGAATCCTTGACTCCAAGGAGCATTCTGGCCCTTTCTAGAACAAAACTCTTTGTTTTCCTAGCAGTCCATGGTATATTCAATACTACTCTCCAGCAGCACAGCTCAAAGACATCAATACTCTTTCTATCATCCCTATTCATTGTCCAACTCTCTGATGCATAGCACGTAATTGCAAAGACTATAACCTGGATCAGATGCACCTTAGTATCCAGCCTGATCTTGTTGCTCTTCAGTACCCTTGAGGGGTCCCTCACAGGTGACTTTCCCAATGCAATTTGTCTCCTGATTTCCTGGCTGTTGTTACCAAGAGTGTTGACTGTGGAACCAAGTAAACTAAAACTGTTAACTATCTCAACCTCTTCACCATTCATACTGATGCTGCTCATTGGCCCAGTGATAAGAATCTTTGTTTTCTTTATGTTGAACTTTAATCCATATCAAAGGCTGCAGTCCTTGACCTTCTGCAGCAAATGCTTCAGGTCCTCCTCAGTTTCAGCAAGCAGGGTTGTGTCATCTGCATAATGCAGGTTGTTGATGATTCTTCCATAAATCCTGATGCCACATTCCTCCTCGTACAGCCCAGCATCTCGGATGATCTGTTCTGCATACAGATTGAACAGGTATGGAGATAAAATACTTTCCTGACAGACCCCCTTCTTGATTTTGAACTATCCAGTGTCTCCCTGCGCTGCTCTGACAACTGCCTCTTGGCCCAAGTATAGTTTTTGCATTGTTGTTGTTGTTATGTGCCATCAAGTCGCTGTGACTCATAGCAACCCTATGTACAACAGCCCTAAACTCTGATCTGTCCTGTGCCAATCATATCGTCTCTGACACTTCCAACCCAATTGCCCCAGTCACTGAATCAATCCACCTTATAGAGGTCCTTCCCCTCCTACGCTGTTCCTCCACCCTACCAAGCATGATGTCCCTCTCCAAGGATCGGTCCCTCCTTACAACATATCCAAAAGTATGTTAGACGGAGTCTGAGAATCCTGCCTCCAAGTAGATGCCTGGTTTAACCCATTCCAGAATGAACCTGTTTGTTTCCTTAGCAGTCCATGGTATTCTCAATACTCTTCTCCAGCACCACAGCTCAAAGGCATCAATTCTCCTGCTATCCTCCTTAGTCGTTATCCAACTCTCTGATGCATAACAACTGATTTCAAAGACCATGGCATGTACCTGACGCACCTTAGTCTCCAGAGAGACACCATTGCTCTTCAGTACTTTGGAGAGGTCCCTAACAGCAGACTTCCCCGTGGCAATACATCTTTTAATTT